>NW_025219976.1:73198-107816 GCF_014825855.1 Bombus pyrosoma | reverse complement strand
TGGTGGGTCCTTAAGTATATTGAGAGTACGCAGCAAGGATGTGGTTGATGTTTCACTGCCGTCGCTGCTATGTTGCGAAATCCTCTCACTACCTTAATTGCCATAGTTACATGCAATTTTTTCTGCAGTCCAGGAGGATGCGACGGTTGGCCTTCAAATCCACCGTTCAGATCGGAGCTCCATAAAGGAACTTCGACCGCACCACCCCGTGTACAACCGGCGTCCCCCTACCTCCTGGCTCGCCAATCCGAGGCAGTAAACGTCCTAAGACGTTTGCCGTGTCCTCGACGGACGGTACCAGACCCTCGAAGTAGGCACCGAATGCCCACAGTGGCTATCGAGGATGAGTCCCAGATATTTCATTTAGCTTCGTAGTCTCAGGCTCAACCTACCCCAGTTTCACACGGTACTCCGCTGGAGGCGTCCCGTCGTCTGCCCTGCTACAAAGATTACAGGGCTTCCGTCTTCTCAAGGGACACCTCCAATCCCAATCCCTTGATGAACGCAACCACACAGGCCACTGCCGTCTCTGGGAGACGGTTCGTCCGTCCCCACATCGAGCCTTAGTCCGGCACAAACGTGTCGTCTACGTAACACGTCAGTACCGATTCGGGGCGCATTGTTGTCCGAAGCACGTCATCGTACGTGAGGTACTTGAGGACTGGTCCTGAGACCGAACTCTGCGGTACCCCACGGACTCTGCGTCTTCCCGACTTCTTCTCTTTCAGCTCGGCGACTTCGAGTCTGATATCGACTTTCCAGACATTCATACACGCACGCTCAGTGATATTTTTGTAAGTAGCGGCGTGCTATCCTGCATAATACTATTACGAAAATGCGTTGCCACTAAGAGATTACCTCTTCGCATCGACATAGCGTACAAATATACTGATTGTAGATTTATGTTACTTCCAGTTCAATGTGTTGGTCTTTCTTATAAACGCACGAGTGGCACGTACAGAAAATTTAATATATTCCAAAATGAATACATTGAATTTTCTATAGATACCGACTTCGCGTTTATTTATAATTCTTACTTTATTACATTATTACGAATTACTTAGTAATTCGCATGCATTATGAATGCTTTGTATTAATTTTTAGAACATACATTAATCCCTTAAATATGGGGTGAGAAGTTGTTCGAACAATATACGAACTGTGTGCACATACATATTTATCATTTATCAACAGCAGATAATGCAATAATAGAACTTGCAAATTTGACAAAAGTAAATTTGGATGAAATTTTATAAAAGGCACATTCAATCCTCCACCGATTCCCCGCCTCTTGATTAAAGTTGACCCGACCGACCTCGATCAGGGATTCTTCTTGTTTATCCTGTGTATCTTGTCTCCTGAGTGCGGTAAAACTCTTTCTAAATGGTCATTTTTTCTCCCGCTGTCTGGCCTTAATACGTATGGGCATACTGTGCGTCACGACGCATAGGGCCGCATGTGACACTTTATCGTAGCTATTTTCTTGATAGCTCAGCGCAGATGCCCATATTGGTGCAGCGTAAAGTACCACCGACTCCCATACCGCATAGTACAGTTTCCTAGTGGAGCTGGTAGGTCCGTTTACGTTCGGCAACAGGTTTCTAATGGCGCCAACGAACGCCTTTGCCTTGCCACACATCTGTTCCAAATGAGGAGAATACCTCCTAACGCTGATCGATAAAACATCCAAATATTTCACTGTATTAATGTTGAAATTGGAGAGACGGAAAAACAAGCCAGAAGAGTACATGTTCGGGACGCGCTTGCCTCTCAATAGTATACTTTCAGTCTTACCTTGGGCCAGATGATGGCCCGCGTCCGCGCATCATTTTATGATGACCTTCGTGCGTCGAAGGCCATTACAGGGACCAGGCCATCGTAAACGTTATTCCGCAGGAGTGGACCCACGGTCGGTCGCTGTGGGACTCCTGTGTGTACATTTCTTCTGACTATGTTGTCTCCGCAATAAGCTAAAGTTCTTCTATCCGAAAGGTAGTCATGTAATAAAATGCGCCGATTACTTATATAATCTTCTTTCATCTTAAAATGTTGAAGGCGTTTCTAACATCCAGAGCGATTAAAACGTGCACCAGACTCCGCTTCCTACATGAATCCGCAATCACACAAACTCTACCAAAGACGTCTCAATCCTGTTTCTATTTTCTCTACATTCAAACAGTTTCACGTGGAAGGCGTCTCCAGGAAACCTCCCCCCCCCCGTTCCTTTTGATAAACATCTTACAGGTATGTTTCCAGATCTTGCTCAATGCCTGTAAGATTCTAATGGGTCTGCAGGATGACGGGAGTAACGGGTCCTTTCCCGGCTTCGCTAGTGGACCACCCTCGCCACCTTCCATATGGCCGGAATTTTTCCAGATCTATTGATTTTATTGGGCCAGTTCTTCTTCTCTGTTCTGCTCATGTGCCCGTCGTGCCAGCCTTGGACTTCGTCTTAGAGGCTGGCTTGTCTGCTCACCCGATTGTGTCGATCTTCTCTCTGGAGGTCGCCCCTGTTGCGATGTACCTCCCTGTTGCGACACTCAACTAACTAGCGACCAGTCAGGCACAACTGATCGGTTGATATCGCGATCCTTGAACGTTATTCGCGTCCAAGGTGGAGAATTATAGAGATGTAAAGCACACTGTTTGATTCGCTTTATTTATTCCATTTCAGAACTCTTAATACAACTGTCATTAGTTTACTGGCTATCCCTGTTAAATATAATTGTCACTGTGTGAATTCTGTTACGTGGTCTTGACTCCTTGACTACTGGTGCAAGAGTAAGTTTTTGATGATGTTGCTGTTGTAGAGGAAAGTTCGTGGTGGATGTGTCTCAAGTTTGTGCCTAACTTATAATTGGGTAATGATATATGGTTAGCGTGGGCTGGCCGCCCTAATGAAGAATCGCGCGCGGGTGACCTTGGGGAAACCCGCGTTCCCGGTCTTCCTGCGATGTACCATAAAATGTTTATGATGGGTCCGCACTAGGGGTGCGTAGACTCTTGACGGCCGTCCTGACCGAGGATCGCATCTAATTCATATAAAACATCACGGTAATTACCAGGCGGCCACTCCAAGTCCCGAACACTCCCATCTCTCGTAGGATTCTCTTTCTCTTCTGTTCCTTTACCTGCAGGACGCTCCTTGTGAACTGACGAAAGTGAAGGTATACGTCCTTTATTACGAACTCCCACTTTTCCTCCAGCCAGTGCAAGTCAAGTTCTTGTATTGTGTTCCGTAGTTTCTGTCGGTCTACGTCGAAGATTGGACAATCCTCTATAATATGATGAGGGGTTTCTTCCTCGCTGCAGTCGCACGTGTCCACTTCGTTCAGACGTAATGTCTTGAGTTTGCTGTTGAAGTCTTCGCAAGGGCTGATGAACTGTGTCTTGTAGCGGTCGGGTCTTACCCAGCGGTTCTCAAGTCCATCCTTGCTGCTGTCCAAGTATTTGAAGATCCATCTACCCTTTCGCGTGGTCTGCCAGCGTTCTTGCCACTTCTCAATGGCTTCGTCAATGACGATTGCTTTCTCGCTGCTTGATTTGACTTGTTCTCTTCTCTTCGTATATATCCTGGTCCTAGCTTCGATTAGGAGCTGGCTTCAATCGGAACGACCCCAGCAATGACCTGGAGTGCCTCTGTTGACGTTGTTCTATAGGCCATCATAACTTCGAGGAGTGCCATCCTCTGTGACCTTATGAGCATGCTCCTTATTTTCCCATTCAATAGTTCGCTCCAGCTAGCTGCGGCGTATGCAGTTATTGGATCGAACAGCCCTTTGTACAGGATACGCATGGCCGCCTGTCCGAGTCTCTATTTCGCCTTGGCCACTCTTACGAGGCTGTTGAATAGTTTCTGGCACTTATGGGTTGTTTCGTACACGTGCCTGTTAATTTCTAGGCCGCTTTCAAGGTACACTCCCAGGTACATAATCGCTTGTCGCATTCTGATGCTCCCATTGTTCATTTTGGTGATCGGTGGTCTTTCCGCGTCCAGCTTGCCTTTGACGAGCAGCATTTCGGTTTTTTTCGCTGACAACGATAGTTTCTTCCTGGTGCACCAAGTAGAAACACGTGTGACTACTTCCTGTCCCTTTTCCTGTAGTTCGTTCCTCGCGTTTCCGGTGACTGGGATCGGTATGCCGTCCGCATACGCGATCGGTTCACAATCTATCGCGCTTGTCGTTAACTCAGCCAGCAGGTCGTCAAATATAAGGTTCCAAAAACTTGGACCCATTACCGATCCCTGCGGTCATCCTTTCGAGACGGGCTTGCTGACTGCTTCGTCTTTTCCCATGATTCTGTCCAAAAAGTGACTCCTCGTAAACCGATATAGGTTGTCGGGACAGCCTCTTCCCTTTAGTTCGTGCATTATTTCAGTTCGACTACTATACGTTGCCGAAGGCTCCTGATATGTCAAGTGCAATTGCGAGGACGTACTTCTTCTTGCCCATTTGCTCTTTTTTCGCGAAATTTGGTGATCGCGTCCACCGTCGATCTTCCAGGACGAAAGTCATATTGTCGGTCCGAGGACATCACGTGCTTGCGGAAAATGGTCGCTACCCTAGTAGCCATCAGTCTTTCCAACAATTTGCCCACCATAGACAGCAGGCAGATTGACCTGTAGGTCTTCGGACTACTTTTGTCCCGTTCCGGTCTCTTCGGGAGGGTTAATGACGTTCCCCACTTTCCATCTTCTTGGGAAGACCCCCCAGGTAAGGCAGCCATTCATGAGCCTAAGGAGCTCTTGTTGAATTTCTCCACAGGCCCATTGGTTTACTATTGCTTCGACTAGGTCGGGTCCAGGATATTTCCCCTTCGCCAGTCATTTCACAGCGTCACTGAGTTCTTCAAAGCGAAACTCTGGGGTGTCTTTGACATTCGGAGGGGCTATCACGTTACGTCTGATCACAGTCTGTTCCGGCGTGTCCGTTTCTTCCTGGTCGTCCGGTAACAGGGCAGACACCATCGCCACTGGAAACGTTCGCCGGTTGGAAGTATCCCCTTGNTGACGTCCGTAAGGTCGAGACTGTTTCTTCTCTCCTTAGTTTCTGTTTTCAACAGTACGTACAACACTTCCTACACTATTTTCAACATCCTTCTCGATCTCTTGCTACAACGCTCGTTTCAACTTTCGTTATACCACTCGTCGGAACACTCTTCTCGATTCGTCTTTTTTGCGTGAAGGCTACCTTCATAGCCACACCGCGCCCTCGGGAATGAGGGCACAGGGTAGTGCTGGATTCATACCGGCTAAAATCTCCACGATGACCCTCCGAAGCGCGTCAGGAGCGGCCTGGAATCGCGAAAACATACTCATGAGCCTCTCTCCCCCCCCCCCCGTCAAGCATTAATGACAATCCCCTCTCTTCGATGGCACGAAGTACAACACTAAACGCCCAGCTTGGCAGGATGGCCTCGACGACCCTAAGTCCGTGCGAGGCCGCTGTCTTATCAAGGCTTACCCACCAACTTTCTGGCAGGTTCTTTCGCGCCTGGACCGAACGTTGGTACCTGCACGGTCAGCCGCACCCAGCAGACTCACGACACCACAGGGCAGCTCAAACGGGGGAAACCCCGCCAGCACCGCCAGTGCTGTTACCTAAAATCAAAGGTCATAACTCAGATTATATAGAAACAAGAAGGTTGAGCCGAAACACAATTATTAACTTTTTCTACATTACGCCTTCTTGTACTCTTAATAGTCACAATTGAGCACGGATTGAATTAACACGTGTAAATTACACTTTACTCCATCAACTTTATTAAGGAGGCGACTGATCTGAGGGTAGAAACCCGGTAAGGGGATGTTAACTGTTCGAAAGATGAAAAATTAATAAAGTGAACGGACCATATGCGTCGAAAGACACAAGAAAAGCTATTTTGTTAAAGACAAATCTTCCTTAGGAGAGTGAGGGAAATAGATTTCGCTGTCAATTGGTTAATTTTGTAGGATGGTGGGTGAGGAAGTGTGCTAACCGCCCTCGAGAGAAAGTTGCTAACGGAAGATACCGAACGTGAGAAAACTAACTTTCCCGTAGCTGTCCGTAGTAGACACACTCGAAAAAAACACTCGAAATGAAAGATGCTTGTTTTTGGTCTGAAGGACTTTAACCATGAAAATGCCAAGATTAANTGGTGGGTCCTTAAGTATATTGAGAGTACGCAGCAAGGATGTGGTTGATGTTTCACTGCCGTCGCTGCTATGTTGCGAAATCCTCTCACTACCTTAATTGCCATAGTTACATGCAATTTTTTCTGCAGTCCAGGAGGATGCGACGGTTGGCCTTCAAATCCACCGTTCAGATCGGAGCTCCATAAAGGAACTTCGACCGTACCACCCCGTGTACAACCGGCGTCCCCCTACCTCCTGGCTCGCCAATCCGAGGCAGTAAACGTCCTAAGACGTTTGCCGTGTCCTCGACGGACGGTACCAGACCCTCGAAGTAGGCACCGAATGCCCACAGTGGCTATCGAGGATGAGTCCCAGATATTTCATTTAGCTTCGTAGTCTCAGGCTCAACCTACCCCAGTTTCACACGGTACTCCGCTGGAGGCGTCCCGTCGTCTGCCCTGCTACAAAGATTACAGGGCTTCCGTCTTCTCAAGGGACACCTCCAATCCCAATGGCAGTTCCTCCCAGAGCCATCAACAGCAGCAGTAGCGCTATTACCATCTCCTTTTCACTTCTTCTGTATTTGGTATTCTTAATTGTTTCGATTCAGTGAAGTTATTTTACTGTTTTCGTTTTCCATCAATGCTTCATAATGCTCCTACGATTACTTCTTTTTACATCGATATGTTAACAGGTTGTTGTACATTTACGTTTCTCGATGTCTACCATCGTGTTATAACGTCAACTACACCCTTTACGCGTAGATCTAGCACTGTCTCTCCTGCATTTCGAAATATTTGTCCATGCAGTGCGAATGTTCATATTCTTGCACGTAGAATGGTGTTCTTCGCTGCAGGGATTTGTAAGATCCCCTTTAGAGAGTCAAGCTTTCAATCGAACTCCCCTGATGATTTAAATCATCAATCGACCCACTCGCCGCTTCTACCATCTCCTTTACAGTTGTCTTCATTACGCTCCTCGTGACATCTCACTAACCTTGGAATTGTCTTTCTTCTTATTGAATGACGCTGTTGCATTCCTTTCACTAGTCATTGGTTATTGAATAATTGTGTTGAATATCGGGTAACTATTCGCTCCTTAGAACCTCATGTGATATAACCGTCGACAGGCTATGCTCTGAGTCTTTGAGGCATTTCATAGTTAAAAACTACGAAGTCCGGTGATTGCAGACAGGAACTTCTGAAAAGAAGATGATTAAAGTAATAATGAAAATGGAAGTAGAGAGTTTTGTTTTCTTATTCTTATCTCGCCGGTGAGTGGTACTCAACTTGGCCGTGGCGCCGTGGAGGTCACCGGTGACCGGCGCACCAAGATTAGTAGAAATACATAACCCGAACAAATCGATTATTATAATAATTATAATTAATAATCGATATTAATAATTACCATCGTTACCGCAATGGTGTGACGAAATTAATGTAGTATAAAACATATAAAGATAGTTTTATTTATACATGAAATAGAGATCTGTTATGTGCGTCCTCCACCAATGGCTGTCGAACATGGGAAAATCCGCTTTTACTTTACTGAACAATATTCTCATTATAATATATAATAATTTCGACTTGAAGGATGTATGATGGCAATTAATAGCCTTGTCAGTCAAGTAAAGAATGCTAAATCTTGTTGCGATTAGGATTATTCTTCTTTAGGATTATTCCGGGTCCGAATAAATATGACCAAGCGATGGATTATGGTTTATGGTAGGTTTCGGGATGTAACAACATAGAACAATTCTTTGGCAACGCGAAGAAATAATATGAAATAATTAATAATCGCAATAAACAAGTGAATCGAGAGCGAAATTGCACTACAGCGCCATGGGGGACACCGGTGGCCTGAGTGAGATAAATTCATTAATGATGATTATACATCATAACATATCTCTTGTAGGTAATATTTCAGCATTATATGTATCGCATAATAAAAAATTCATCATGCCGCCACGACCAAACTCTTGTAAAACTGGTGTGGCATTCAACGTGTTAAATAAATCAAATCACTATATGTAGTGTAGTATAAAACGCGTTTGCATGAAGTACATCACATATCACAAGCGAAATTTGAGGTTATATTATGTCATATCATATACTGCATTAAGATAAGCAAAATTTGAGTTATAGACAAAATCATAAAGCTATTTTTAATTTAAAACATATTCATTTTAATTCAGGTGCTCCTGTAGGTTCTCTTCTGTGTGGAACTAAAGACTTTATCACTAGTGCAAGAAGAATCAGGAAAGTACTTGGTGGGGACATGAGACAAGTTGGTATTCTTGCTGCAGCTGGGCTTGTAGCTCTTGAAAATATCCCCAAATTAGTTCATGACCATAGAAGGGCTTACGCTTTTGCATCTGCGCTAAATGAAATCCAGTCGTCTATATTTTCGATTGATTTGAGTACTGTACATACAAATATTGTTTTCCTCAACATCGAATCTGATACTATTGACGCAACGAAGTTCATTCATTGTTTGCTAGAATTTGATGATGCCGAGAACGAACACGTTGTCGTTAAGTGTTTGGGATTGTCCGATTCACTTATCAGGTTTGTATTTTCTTTCGAAATTACAGACGATGATTTGATGTTAGCTATTAAAAAGGTTACGTCCGTTATTAAAAAGTTAGACCCTAAATTCTAATCATTGTAGTCAAGGGTGCCTAATTGTTATCTAAAATATATTTATCGGGATACGCATAATTCCTTTTTGTTGTATCAAATCTTTTTCAATCAGCCTCCTCTTCTCCTTCAAATTTCCCAAATCGACCAAATCTAATCTGAGAAAAACATGTAGAAGAATAAATCTGAAAACAGAAATTCCCTATTATTTTGAAAGCCTACACGCTTTGAAAGCAGATATTTCATTATATTCTGTTTTCTAAAGATTCCATCATTCGTTTTAAAGAATGTAAAACGCTCAATTGGGAGATGTTTGCACAGCCCATGGCGTACTATCCGAAGGTAAAAAAATTTGACACCAGATATGCTCATCGCCGTGCTTTCCGTAAATGCTAGCTTTTGAGACAGAGACCTCCCTTTGCAACAAGACGCAACGAGTTGCGCCGTTTCTTTAACCGACTGGGGAATAGAAACGCATCAAACCTACGCAGTTCGATTCGGCTGGTGCCACGGAAGTTTGCGAAGATGGCACCACAGGCCAGAAAGACCCTCCTGCCAGACCGAACCAATTGCTAAGACACCGTGTCGCCCAGCTGATTATATTGAGACTGGCAGGATGCCTGGTGAACATCGCCCCTTCCCCAAGAGAAACAATGACTGTGAAGTTGCCGTTGGATCGCCAGCCGACCGGAGAATTCTCGTGAAACGTGGGATTTCTACCTTCTGCCACCAACAATTTTTATGTTACGAGATCGTTAAGTATTGAAATACATTTTTTTATTTTATTTCATTTCTATTCAAATTTAAAGTACAAGAGGTGCCAACGGAATTCAGCCGCTGCTGTGAACAATTATTTGTATTACAAACTAAGCTGCGATTTGATTTATTTTCGAGGTAAATTCTAATCTCCTCGTGGCTTTTATTCTCCATGTTTTCAAGGGAGAAATTGACGTCTTCCTCCAACACATTCTTCGAATATATCTTTTCAAAAATTCTGTCCTATTCGAAATCGACAGCTCTTCACAAACAGACGATATACTGGATCGCCTGGTAAGTTGTCCTGGTCGTTCGTTAACATTTCATATTCGTTTCGTACATGTGTTTCTTGAGTTATATAGGCGCCATTTTGCTGCACCTTTCTCCATATGAGTATAACTTGAATATTTCATCTTCCCAGAATTTCACATCATTCATTGATCAATTACTGTCATCTATAATTTGTAAATGTCAACAGCGAAGCAAAGAAGAAATTATCGTCTATCCTCGTCGCTCTTATACGAGAAGCTACCGTTTATCAACGCTGTATAAAAATATGAAACCGAATTTCCTCACATGGAAGAGCCAAGATTTCCTTCGGAAAATTATTGCACCTCAACGTGAGTCAAAACTTATCAGATTTTAGCCAGCTCCGCTTTAATTTTCTCTTTTAATTATATCTCCGTTGGCAGACAAGGCGCGAATAAATTTCGTCGTATATTTCCTTTTACGTATCCAAAAATTGAAAAAATCGATTCATCATTCTGGCTGGTGAATAAATTGCTAAATATACTTGACAGAAATACGCGATGCAGCTGGTTTTATCGCTAACCTGTCACTATCTGACATCACTCTGACAAACTTCCGGCACTGTTCGATGCAAATCACGATGTCAGGTGAATTCCATTTGCCGAATAAATCATCGACCGATAAGATCGACATTGAGTGTTTATGGTCCAACGCCATCAAAAATAGAGATATGAAAATCATCGGTTTCGATTAACTTAGTCTTTGCTTTGCCTACTGTTTCGGATTCTGTATGCAAATTTATTCCATTTCATCGGCGAATATTAAAATCCGACGTACTCGTGTGAACAAGCGAACTGGAATTTTCGTATTCCTCTAATGCAAGAGAATCGAGGTGAAATGGCGATGACAGCATGTAACATTATACAAATTTAAATGCTGTTTGTAATCCTATAACAGAGAGAATTATCGATTTTATGCGGATAATAAATAATAAAATATAACTTTATCGCTTAGAACGTGACGAAAAGCGTATATTATCTTTTCAATAACTCAATAACTATATTAGATTAGAAAATGTTTCTTTCGTCTTATGAGGAAATAACAGACGCACAATGTTTTTTGTTTTATATTATTTATTATTTATTTTATATTATTTTGTTGAATTACGTACGATCCATTTTGTTCTGTTGAGATAAACACCGCGACTTTTCACAGACTTGGTTTCACGTCTGTATGAAGGTGCATTGTCGTAGAAAACACGTTTGCGAAAGACATTTTTTGAAGAATCTAATATTAGGTTAGGTTAAGTTTCTTTCGTTTTATGATGAAATAATAGATGCACAATGCTTTTGTTTTATATTATTTTGTCGAATTACGTACGATCCATTTTGTTCTGTTGAGATAAACACCGCGACTTTTCACAGACTTGGTTTCACGTCTGTATGAAGGTGCATTGTCGTAGGAAACACGTTTGCGAAAGACATTTTTCGGACGAACATAATATTAGGTTAGGTTTCTTTCGTTTTATGAGGAAATAATAGACGCACAATGTTTTTTGTTTTATATTAGTTTATTGAATTATGCACGAACATGATAATAGAAATATAACGAAATGGATCATAGCTAATTCAATAAAATAATATAAAACAGAAATTGTTCTTCATTTATTATTACCTTATGAAACGAAAGAAACTTTTCGGACAACCTAATATATATATGTCGAGTTATCGTTAGGTTTAGAAGCGTGTAACGAATCTTCATTCGGACTAGCCATCGTTGTACAACGGAGATTATATTTAATGGTATAAATATGATTTTTACAGAGTTCGACAAATAACCGTGATGATTAAACACTCGAGATGTTAATGACAATGTTCTTAGGTTCAATAACGAATCCACGGTCAATAGGGTAACTCTTTTGAAGCATAAATCAACGTTTGCTGTGACGCCCGATATAATACTACACGTAAAGACGATGTGAAAGCTCTCCAAGGTGATGGAAAGAATAAAAGACTGATGGAAACTTTCATCTCCTTACGATCGCGTTTGTTCATTGTACATTGGCCGGAGATACCAAGAAAATTCGAGCCGCCGTTGCTAGGCAGTCCCGCTTAGCGGCGACATTGCACCTGCCCGGGGTTTGATTGTTAATACAACGTGTGTCCCATAATATTGACACTTCTCTATTAAGTAAGAACGTCCGTCACAAACATAATCGGATTGAATCATAACAACTACTTCTAAGTTTCATTATTTCAGTACAGCTATAATAAATAGTCTAGACTAAAGTATTGGGGATCCTCCCAAAAATTCCAAAAGAAAGGCCCCGATGTCCTTTCGTCTCCGACATATAGATTAGGAGTATTCTGCCTGACTATAACCACGTAGACGACGATCTTTCCTTCAGATAGCTATAACAAAATTCCATCTATTCTCATATTGACAGTCGTCGATCAAATGGAACCACGCGATATCCACAATACGTAGTTAGTGTAGGAAAGTAGTGTAGTATCGTGGACGGATTGCCTGGGAGATATCGGATGTGTGTTGTCATGGAGTGTTGCCAGCGTTGTTATAGAGTGTTTTCAGCGTTGTCATGGAGTGTTGTCAGCGTTGTCATGGAGTGTTGTCAGCGTTGTCATGGAATGTTGTCAGCGCTGTCATGGAGTGTTGTCAGCGTTGTCATGGAGTGTTGTCAGCGTTGTCAGCGTTGTCATGGAATGTTGTCAGCGTTGTCATGGAGTGTTGTCAGCGTATTTAAAAAAAAACCGTTGTAACGAAGTCAGTTAATGACGAATAGTGATTGCGTAAACATATCGATTGACGGAGCTTCAAACGGTATTGTAACAATCATACCGTTATTAAACCTACTAGCACTATACCATTTTCCTACACTAGTGTAAAGAAATTGGCTGAGACAGGTAACCGCTGATACATCCGCGTGAATGGACGAACAAAATTCTGAACTTTCTATTAGATGTACCTTGGAACACGATGCAATTCATCACGATGAGTAAGAAAGCAGAGGGCGTGCCATTGAGCAAGTAAGCATATTTACATATATACATACTCAATTTATTCTAAGATTAGAATTTTATAGGACACGAAACCGTTGTTCAAATGGCAAACAGGAGGCACGAAAATGAAGCAATCGAGGACTAAAATATATCGTATCTTTGGAGTGTAAAGTGAAGAGATCGCTGAACCATATCGTAAAACTGGTGAACCTGGAAGCACTGGTCGAGTGGGTAGACCACATCATCCACGATCCACATTAGTGGGAGGCTTCCTCCATCTGTCTTCATCCATTATCGTTTGTTCCAACCAATTGGCATCGCTGATCGCTAAACACACGTAAATGAAATTGGGAAACAACAAATTACTATTACAATAGTTAACAATGAATTTTGTAATAATGATACTATCCTTAGAATGTGCAAAAGATTTTATTTGTATTGCTCAATGCAATCCTTAATAACAGATAAACATACGAAAAAATTGAATTTTTGCAAAAAAAAGTAATTTACAAAAAACAAATGCAAAAAGATTTTCTAACGAGATCAACGGGAGAATATTTTCCGCACGATGCAGAAAATCTCGATCGGTCAAGTCGTTTCAAAGAAATCGGCGAACGTACATAAAAAAAATGGGGAAAATACATGAAAATTGAAATGCTTTCCCAAGTCAACATAAAAATATAACACAGCTTTACCAGTCGTTGGTTCCAACAAAGCGAATATTTTCTTTGGCAAGTATAGACCTTCGAACAATTTATTTGAAAGATGAATAATTTTAAAAGTAACAATGAACTGCGACATATTAATTGAAACAACAGAAATTTTGCAACGTTTTCATTGTATAAAATAAAACGGAAAAGACAAAATGGGAAAGCATTTATTATTTGCCTGCCAATTCAACCTAAATAATAAAAAAATTGCAAATAAGGAAGAATAAGAAATAATTTATTTCTGCTATCGTTTAAATGACATTTATTTAAACACAACATTTTATTCCTATTTATAAGTGAAATTGTATATTTATTAATTATTTCGTATGTAAACAAACTTTCGACCAACACTGCAGTGAAATAATGAAACACTCTGCTCGTGCTTGTAAATTTACATTAAACAAACTTGATAACTAACGAATAATTTAGAAATGAACACAAACTTGTATATATCGCCGAAGCGAAGAGTCTAATGAGCCATCAATATCCCAACGGTCCTTCCGCCGAATGTTCGAGAAGAAGGCGTGCGCGGCAACGGTCGCGGACGCCTAGCAAACGCGTGGATAGTGGGGATATTGAGGGGCGACAAAAAGAAAAGAATCGAATCCGATCGACAGTCGAGTTTGCACCAGAAAGCGATAAACTCGAGTTGTAACCAGGCAGCGAGATTGCTAGCGAAACCGAAAGCGATACGCGACGCGATCAAAAGAAGACACTTGTTAATAAATATATTGTTGACCTAAACACCGAGTGATTATTTAACGCACTACACCCAATATCACCTCAAACTTTAACGAAATAACCTTCCAAGCAAGTAACTGTATCTTATTAACTAATTACAAATTGAGAAAAGATTCAAACTATGACACTTTTTGCGCTTTTAAGAAATGCATCCGGATATTGAGCTTAGTATTGTAATTCTCTTTTTTCTTGTCGTTGCTTGGTCTACTTATATCTTCCAATTTTACATGACAAAACATGATTTATTTATAATCTAATAAGAAAAATGTATCCTCCCTGCCTTGGGAGGATAGTAGCATTTCTTAGTTTTAGCAAAAACTTAAAAGTGCTATTCAACGTAATAAATATTTATCATTCGGCTGGACATTAATGTATGTTATTACACATTATTACATAAAACGATATTTTAATTATACCTTGGAGACTAAATTAATTAATTTTTTTGTAGCTTTTTTTGTGTTTCTTTATCTTTTACTTAATGTTCATGTATGTAAATATTGTGTGTGATTTATACAAGACAGCGTATTGCCACATTTATTAGCAGCTCATAAATTTGTAATGCGTACGTGGTTTTTCTGTGCACATTGCTGTTACAACTTGTCTGGCAACAGTCCGGACACTCACGGTGCATGTATGATTTTCTTACGGTGTGTGTAGTTGCAAAAAAATTATTTACAGGTACATTTGTTTATTAATTATTTATGAAGATGAAGATTCAGAGGAAATACTAATCATCTCTGTTCGAAAACACCCTGCAACAGTTTACGATATGCTGTTACGTATTTTAATGAGTTTTACAGGTTTGATGTTTAATCTATGATTTTTCTTATACAACGTCTCACAGGATAGTTTACATCTGCGAATACCATAACCTTATTCTCTACGACTTGTACGAGGTAAGCCACTACCCATGTATCGTTCGATTTGGAATCGCTCTGCATTCTGTTGTTCAAGCTAACCTATTTTCGTTCCTGTAAGGAGAGTTGCCCCCTCACAGGGATATTTCGGCCGTTTAATTGTCTACAACTAAAAAAGAAAGCCGAATACATAACCTTCTTGTTCAGGATTTTCATTTTATTTTGGTTCCAAGAATCACTGCTAAATTTTGTTACACTCATAACCAAACAGTCTGTAGATCCGTTAGAAATTTGGTATTAAAAATATCGAGTCACTAGGTTATTAACTTCATGAATTTTGATGTAATATTGTAGTCATCTTGTATCACAAAAACTTGTTTGCCGCATCACAGTGCATCTCCAGCAATCGTCTTGGAAAAAGATTAGCAGCTGTAGATAGTTTTTGTCTATTTGAGTCACGAGCTAACAGCTATTGAGTAATTTTCAGGTCTCTAACGCAATTGACAGCGAGAGCTTTTTCAGTACAGTTCCTTGTAATGTGTTTTTCATGTAGAGAAAAAGCATAGTCCAAAAAATGAAGCCCACCATTAAAAGCAAAAATTATGCAATTTTGGCAAGAGGAATATGTGAAATACGAGTTTTGGGATTTTTATGTTCCAAAATTCAGTTCATTTGAAACTTTATTATTAGTTGGTCTAAGTCGCAGGTAAATGCAACAGCAATGTAGCATGTAATATCACGTCATTTACTTTATCCTTGATGAGAGATTTGTCGCAATGATAGAAAATAATTAGCTTTCAATTATCTAATAGACCTCTGAGAATAACAAGTCTCACAGTTCTACGAACTTGTTTGATCTTTTTGTCTATTTCCATCCTCTGAGAAATGTACACTTGGCTGAAACAACTGATGTTTTTCGTTTCATGAGAAATAAAAGGGTGGGTAGAATACCTTGGTGAAATATCATCTGAATAGCACATTTTCTAAGCGTAGATAAAGCTGGAAATGGATAATGATTCTTTCTGAAAACGTGATAGGCTTCTGGATTCACGGTGCTTAATATTATGGCAGTACATGTAGTTGCCACACCCCACTTGACTTTTTTTTTATCATTTATTAGAACATCTATTTGTTTTTGAATGAATGTCCTTTTCAAAATATTACGTACATTATGTTTTGTAATTTGAGATGTTCCTCTTTCTAATCGATTTAATTTTATTTCAATTTGTATCTTTTGTTTGACATTTGAAAAAAATACAAATTATTGAGAAAACTTTTTATTTTTCTGTTTATTAATAGGTTATGATAGTATGAAAATGTTGTGAAAATATCAAATTTTATAACACCCTAATTTCTTTAGAACAAATATCTTTATTTATTTAAGGTAGATACTTTGCTATACATTACACAAAATTAATTAGAATAAACCTTTGTGATTCTTGGGTAGATTCCTCAGAAGATGTATCTGCATCACTTTCTATTGAAGTGTTAATTACTTTAGTTGTAATTGTACTGCGACTGTCTTCACTGGTGAAAAAAGAAATTTTAGATAGAATGAATGCAGTACCAGTAGCATATATTAATATCAATAATTGACAATTTGCTAAAGAAGCTGATTTTTCTTTGTACTTTCAGCATGGAGAAATGTATAGAGCCTATACGAGCTACAGAAATGTAATTAATTGAACCATTACAAATACTTATACATAGAACAAACAGACACTCATATATTATAAAAATGACCGTGAGTACCATTTTGAAAATTAATTTTTTTATTCTAGGCTTGTATCTATCTCAAAACGATTTCCTTATTTTTAGGAAAAGAAGAAAGAAGAATGACAAACTTACTAACATTACACATGGTATATCTAACTATTTATATAAACAAAATAGTTTTGTTTTACACGGAATAATTATGTAAATATGTACATCTGTATGCATTAACTTTGTCGGGAACATTTTTCCATAAAATAAAAAATGACGCAGATATAACAGGATTCCCACTTAAACGTCCCACTCTGTATATTGAACATAGTGTTTACATGGCGCTCGTTTGGATCAACCGCCATGACTACAAAGAAACATTTTATCCTCCTTCAGAACAACGGTGAAATATATAGCGTAATATACGATATAAAGAACACAGTTTGTTTTCCTTCCATCATGATATGGCTTGCTTGCTTATCCAAATAAATGAAAAAATGTTTGCGCTTTGTGTGATGTTTGCACGGTTGCAGGATACAATATCTTCTTAAATGTATATGTCATTTAATAAAATTAGAATTTAATTCTATTGTAACACAAACTTGCTTAGTTCTTAGATTTCTACACGGAATACTACTATACTTCTGTGACATAAATGTAAATTGCAATGTAGTTGATAAAATATAAAAAATAATACATGCATAAATATAAATGTAATCCAACATTAGCTACATGATATGTGTATGTGCAAATTAATAATATAAATATCTACATTACCTTTTTTCATTACTAGCATTCATGATGTTAATAAGGAAGACAAAAACATAAATGAGTCTAGAGAACGGAATAATTTATCCTATACCTGTAAATATAAATTGGTATATCGATAATTTATAGCACAATTATTATGCGAGATGTAGTAAAGTAACGTATGGAAATGGTTCCCCGGCTAAGAACATATTTTTGATATTATTGAATTATAATAAATAATGAAATATAAAATGAAGAATGACTATGGTATTGCTAACGCAAATCAATTAGACAAATTTTCAGAATACAATGATATTCTGTAATTATTCATAAACGAGGATGCACTTCCGATTTTGGTGAAATCTAAATTTGTTGTAAAGTTCAACATTCTGAACTTTTTCCTATGCACATAACCGTCGCTCGGCCTTAGTTTCCGAGATATTTGCAAAAGATTGTTGTTACCACCACATTTAATCTTGCCCATATATGCATGCCCATGGCAACATACGTGTTTGTATTGTACATCTACTTAACTATTGCTTCTAAAGACACATCGTGGCAGCCTGCAAACAGCTCCTATAGCGCACAAACATTTCAATATTTATTTCTTTCTTACTAACCTGAAACTACTTCGAAAATGAAAAAAGGATCTTTTAGACGCATAGATCTCACATGAGTGTGTCACACACAGAGAAAAAACGAAAAATACTGGTTATTCCAGTTGTCGTGAGGAAACTGGCTATCACATGACGTTAATATCATTTTGTTCACTAAGACACTCGAATTGAAAAAAAGTAATCCATATTCAATACGGATAATAAATATTTTCATTTTCTTGTAACAAGGTTATGTAGATTGAAATAGCGGGCGTCAACCTCTGTGAGTGTCACACGCTCAGAAACATTAACAGGGTAGACAAAACATGTTGCATCCATAGCCATCGAAACAATAACCAGATGTAACAAAATAGCCGCGTCTGATATACACCCGACGATAACTCCTCCAGAGAGACCTAACCTTAGTATAAGAACCGTCCCAAATCAGCACTTAGCACTTTTTTTGTTATAACACTCTGAACCGTCACACTGTTGGATTCGTACAGTATATTTTACTACCATATCTGAATTTCAAATTTTTTACCTTACTTGCGAAACGTATGAACTGCGACGCGAAGAAATAACCGGTGATCTGTTAATTTCGCGATTTCTTGTGTCTCCTACGTGACATGAGCTTTGCGTATTCAAACAAAATATTTCTCCACGACTTTTGACTCAATTCACGCTTGATAGCTCTTTATTCCTAACTGCAATCATTGCCCTTTAAAAAATATTTCTAGTCCATCTTTTTGAAGTACCTTGTCGACGAATTAGCTTGTTATACAGGTAGTTTTCCGGCGGTCGCGATGTGTTTATAGAAACAGTAGATAAGCATGCACTATGCCGACGCGACGTTGCCATGAACGTGCAAGTATAGGCAGGATTCAACATAGTATTAGTAGCAGTAATTTATTACAAGTACAGGGTGACATTTGGTATTTGCTGTGTCATTATCTGAATTCCGAGGGAGGGGGCTAGCTCTATGACGTACGGGGAAATTCAACGTCCCGTAGCGATCGAGTAGTATAACATGCTTCAATGTCAGATATTGATATTAATGCCAGATGTCACAATGTACGTAAATACTAATTCAAAAGCAAAACTTTTTTATTTTTTACCTTTTTAAAATGAGACTCTTCCTAACGTATTTGTGTGACGTTTCTAATTAATATGAGACCAAACATGATATAATTTGAATTATACTTTACAATTACTTATTGATATGTATTTAATTATCATTTATTATGTAAGCTAATATGCTTCAAATTATATCGTATTTGGTGTCATTTTAATCATAAAAATATAAGGAGCATATTGGTAAAAATTTCAACGATCACGAATCAAAAATAAGAAAGTTTGATCTTTTAACTAAAGATCTCAGGTTATCGCGGGCATTTAATTAATATTTACTGAATGCTTCGATACTCAGTCTCTGTTTTTCTTCGTTTCCTATATCTCGGAAACTAAGGTCGAGCGACGTATACATAAAAAAAAATGTTTTTCATAATGATTTTCACAACATATTTAAATTTGATCGACGTCGAACACTTAGTCTCTTTTACGCATGGCTATCTTTAATGCATTTAGCTACCGAAGTTAGAATTTAATCGTAATAGTAGAATTTTCGAAGTAATCATCACTCAAGATTAATGCTCTACACAGAGTTCACGGGGATTAGAAATAAAGAAACAGATATTACGGGAAAATGGACACACAGAAGAACAGATAACAACCGATGAAAAGAAACACAAAGCAGGTAATCGCTATACAATACACTTGGTAAAACATATACGCGCGGTCCAATGTGGGAGCAGAGTCCACTTAAAAATAATCTATGGTAATTAAAAGGAACATAACCTACTTAACAGTAGGTTTGTAAATACATAGCGACCTCGCGATTGTAAGTGCGCGAGCCGACAGCGGCTCATCAATTTATAGTGCTGCCTGCTTTTCATCTGATTGAAGAATCTAGATTTTTGAAAATTTAGCGGCTGAAACTATCTCGGTGTTCGAATTTGAAAATGCCAACGGTGGCTGCGAAACGAAAAATAATTACCAATCGCCGTTGATTATCTTGATAATGCGGCGGGCTGTTACTATGGCCTTGAACCGTCGAATTCTGACGGAACCAGCGGGGAACCACCGCTGGAATTTTTTTTCTTTTTTAGTACTCAATTTGTACTTTACAATTTGTCCAACTGGACATTTGGCAAATTTTTCTAATTTAATTGCGAAATAATATGTGGATGGCTGCCCCCAGCGGGATACCATCTTCGAATTTGACTATTTAATCTAATTAATTAAATCTTAGGTATGAGCAGACAATTAGGAGAAGGTTATTCTACATGCGAAGACGACACAAAAATGTCAAATAAAGTTTTTCTTCTTGCAGATATTTATATCCGTGATTCAGCATATCGGTGTTTATATATAATTATCATTTATGGTAAAACAAAAACGAAATTTTTAATAGCGAAAAGATGAAACGTATTTAGTTTATGGTCCGTGCGGAGAAAATGTAGCAGAAGACCAAGTCATGCATGTCGAAATGTATCCTTAACGAAATCAGCCATTTCGATGGGCATTCCAGGAACTTTATAAATCGCTTCGAGAAACTGAAAGTTTCAATGTTACCAACGTAAGGTATCCAAGGCCGCTGCATCTGATGAATATATAATCGCAGTTCTAGCAGCGGTACTTAATAGAAATTCAACAACTTCGATGTGACATTATGTCATTCGCGTCTACTATGTTGCTATCTATCGCATAATAGAATTGTCAGAATTATAGAAATTAGGATTACTAATGATATCTATTCTATATGATATAATTAGTGATATATGGATTTATTTACAGTGGTTTAATGAGGTCAGTGGGGTGTTTACTTTTTAGTCTTCTTTCTATGAGAGTTTTGCTCGCTTCAGTAGCCAACTAGTTTGGATGTGTTGCCGTTCATTCCTTGTATTTTTTGCGTACCTGTCGATTTTTTCTTTGATCGTTGGTATTTTTAAGTCTTTGCGTATATCCTCGTTTCTGACATACCATGGGGCGTTGACTATTGTTCTCAGTAGCTTCAATTCTAGTGACTCTAGTTTATTTATGTGGGTCATTGCTGCTGTCCCCTATAGCGTTATTCCGTACGTCCAAATTGGTTTTATTATCATTTTTTAGTTTATTTTCCAGGCTCGAGTTTAGAATTTCGACTAATTAACCAGTACATCTGTCTTCTTTTTATCCGTATTTTGTCTATAATTGATTTAGTATGTTATTTCCATGTAAGTTGTGTGTCTAAGTGGAGTCGTAGGTATTTAGCTTGCCTTGTTTGTGTTATGCGTGCCATTCAATTGGATATTTGATGGTTTCCGTTTTCTTAGTGTAAATGTAATATGGTTGCATTTACTGCGGTTTGTTTTTATTTGTTTATCTTGTAGCCATTTTTCTATTTGTGGCGGCATTCGACGACGGAACTTTCCGACGGCTTCGCGACACAAATCGCTATACCATCAAAGCGTACGGTCGACATTTCTAATGTACCATCGATAACCTTACGGTCCTTTCGCCGAATATTCGGAAGAATGCATACGTGGCAACGGTCGCGCACGTCTAACAAACGCGTGCGTAGTGGGAATATCGAGGGGCAACAAAGAAAAGAATCCGTCCGGTTTTGAACAAAAGATTCATTCCGTTTCGAACAGGGAAGTGCGAAGGGTCTAACGTAACAACGAAACAGACGCATTCGAGAAGCGTGATTATTGATTGTTGATTGTTGACTGTTAATTATTAAATAAACCTTATTGTTGAACTTCGAGAATATTTCTTGGGCACTTGTATCCAACAACGCCTCAAATTTTTGTGATGTGCTCTTGTAGTAATATGACTGCAGTTTCTGGATTAGTTTTTTTTTGTATTATTTTATTGCAATTTTACAATTTGTCCAGTGGGACATTTGGTAAAATATTATAGCTAAAATATACATAGCATGTGGATGGTTACCCCCAACGGGGTACCATCTTCGTGTTTGTTAGGTTATATCCTTTGTAAGATCAGCTTGGTGTTTCCTTTTCAGTCTTCTTTCTATGCTTGTGTTGATCGTTTCCGCAGCCAACCGGTTTAGGTGTGTTGCTATTCCTAATCTGTAATTTTCTGCGCATCTGCTAATCTCCTCCTTGACCGTTGGTATTCCCAGGTCCTTCCGAATATCCTCGTTTCTAACGTACCGTGGGGCGTTTACTATTGTTCTCAGAATTTTTGCTTGTAATGTCTCTATTTTGTTTATATGGCTCATTGCTGCTGCCCCCCATAATGGTATTCCGTATGTCCAGATTGGTTTTATGATTGTTTTGTATATTTTTAATTTATTTTTTATGCTTAGTTTGGATTTTTGACTTGTTAGGCAATGCATTTGTCTCCTTGTTGTCTGTATTTTGTCTATTATTGATTTAATATGCTGTTTCCATGTGAGTTGTGTATCTATGTGGAGTCCTAGGTATTTGACTTGTCTTGTTTGTGTTATGTGCGTGCCGTTCAGTAGGATGTTTGGTGGCATCTGTTTTCGCAATGTGAATGTAATATGGTTGCATTTGTTGGGGTTTGCTTTTATTTGTTTAACTTGCAGCCACTTTTCTATTTTTGTGATGTGTTCTTGTAGTAGTGTGACTGCTGTTTCTGGGTTAGTGTGCCTGACTAGTACAGCTGTATCGCCCGCGAATGTCAGTATTTTGCTGTTGGTAGATGTTGGTATGTCGGCCGTGTATAATGTGTATAATATTGGGCCTAAGACGCTTCCTTGCGGTACCCCTGCCTTGATGTCTTTTACTTCAGAATATACATCCTTTATTTTTATTACAAAGGTTCTGTTGCTTAGGTATAATTTGAATAAGTGGTAGATTTGTTGCGGGGAGTGTTTTTTGATTGTTTGTAAGAGGCTTTTATGGTTCACTTTGTCAAATGTTTTCTCAATGTCCATGAAGAGGACTGTATAGTATGAATATGTAATAAAACAAATTCATTCTTGTTTGAGATGTATAAGAGAATATAGCGGTGTTCGTTAATATTTCAAGCTATTATCTTACATATAAAATAGTTATTTGAGTTACATATAAATTTTGTATTTAATAAAACGTTATATATTACTACCTTAACAAAAAGTTTTATTGTTGCATTGTTGCCACTATTTCTGTAGGCAGTAGATGTTAAGCGAAGAAAAGATGTGTAACTGTTTTATTGTAAATTCTAAGATACTATCAAGATGCTGAAATGCCCTTACTGTGAGTGCATTTTAATTGAGAAAATAGCTAAACTTCGTCTAAAGGCACAATTCTTTCGCAACCATTATTGCGTTTTTTAATAATATATGAAACATTCGATAATTGCACAGATATCGGTATCCAAGTATTGCAGTAATGGAGATGTAGAAGCGATTGTATTTTTCGAAGCTGAGATTTTAGACGCGTCAAACATAGAAAAGGACAATGCGAGCAAAAGAGAAGAAGGAACTGAGAATCGAAGCGATCCACAAATATTGGGTTGGTAACCAAGTGATTGCGGATTTTGTCATTAGGTGGCATTTCGTTGCCAACCCAATATTAAAGACCCGCGATTAGCTGAACTCTTTAACTCAAAACTCTAATTTTCTTATTTTTGATTTGTGATCAATGAAACTTTCACCAACATGATTCTTACATTTTTGTAACTAAAATAGTACCAAACACGATATAATTTGGAGCATATTTGCCTACTTATTTTAATCGGAAAATATCTCAAAAATACGTTGGTAAAAGTTCAACTTTAAAAAACCAAAAATAAGAAAAGATTCACTTTTAAGTTAATATCTAAATACACCTTTTCAGCGATATCTGATATTGGACCATGTTACACCACTCGATCGTGGCAGACCATCGGCTTCTCGATACATCAGAGGAACCACCATTCCGTAGTGGGGACAAGTGCACGAATGTGCAATTATGCAAAGGATCGTTTTGTATAATTATAGAACATTTCTTGAATTCGATAAATGGAGGCAAGATATAACGATTTTGAGTTTGGGAAATACAGTTTGAAGTCCAGGAATCAATTCGTCCTTGTTGATACTACGAGCGTAATCGGATATTGTCTTATGGAGATAGAAAAGTTCAAGCAGTGGGCCACCATTGGGCCACGTATATAGCTTTTATTCAAAATGTTATTTGACAAATCGATTTATATATTGACAACAAAGATATATTCCGCTATTCTGAACACAATATGTGTTTAAATAAATAATACAATTTACCGTTTAAGTGGCTATCGTGTTAAAGTAAGCCATGCAGTGGGCCAAAAGTACCAAACTTTAAAAATGCAGTACTTTTGAATCAATGGATTCATAGATTAGAAACTTCTATATGTCGTCTCTGTTCTTTTCTATTTATATGAGTACTATTAGAAAATACCAAAAAAGCATTAATAACATTTTACAACAATAAATGACCTCATATGCAAAGTTGGTCAGTTCATCTCAACAAGCACCATTGTATTAAGGAAAAAAGATATGTGAAAAATATTCATGGCAGCAAAGTTTCACGTATTGATGTTAAATCTAAATGGTGAGCGCTGATACGGACATGATTATATAGGATTTATTTATTCAGAAGTACTAGAAATTAGGGTTTCCAGTATCCTATATTGTTGAAGTGATCACCACTTCTAAGAAAACTCTACATCTGGTCTTTTTACTTTTCTCAAGCACTGAAGCCATCGACAGCGTATAGACAAAAGACTGGGACGAAGGCAGACCATAGACAGCTGACAGGCGACGATAGCTTCAGGGTTTTCAGTTAGAGGGTAACACTGCTAGCGTGCGGATCTGGACCAGCTCAAATTATATTCCTACTTGTACTTACACGTCTGTATTAAAATATATTTTCACTCTTACAATTTATCCACGCGTTTCTCTGTTTATACATCTAATGACCTCAACATATATGACAAATTTATTGATAGATGGATCTATTTACAATAGATTAAACAGGAAACGATGGTTATTTAACATGAACTAAATACAGTAATGTGCTATAACTAAGACAACTAAGTAGATAATTCACAACTCACAACTAATAGTTTACAACTCGTAACAACTCGGCAACTCAACTCTTAGTTAACGACTGCCTGTCCATTCGTCCTTCTCTCTTAAGCATCCCTTTATCTTTTCTCATATCCCCACCACGGACATGTTCCGTAACCGTCTGCGGTCATGGTCACGCCTTCTGACCTGGTTTATGCCTTCTTTCGCGGAACTATGCGACTGGAGGACCAAGGACACATTAACGGGCCGCTCGGCCCATTAAAGTTTCCAGATCCTTTTGGCCTGCTAGCATTTCGCAACATTGTTTATGGTTCATCTGATATTTCTTAGGCAATGTGTCCATGATACTACAATTATATTTCGTTATAGGTCAGGCTGCTGTTTTGGTGTCACCTCGATATCAGTCTAACAATTGCGGGGCAATTACCAAACACATGTAAATGAAATTGGTAAAAACAAATTACAATTATAATAGTTAACAATGAAGTTTGCAATAAGAATAGTAGCCCTAGAAGATGCATAAGATTTCATTCCGATAGCTTAATTCAATCTTTAGTAACCGACAAACATATGTAAAAATTGAATTTTTGCAAAGAAAAATAATTTACAAAACACAAATGCAAAAAAATTTTCTAACGGGATCAACGGGAGAACATTCCCTATACGATGAATAAAGTTCCGTTTAGTCAAGTCATTTCAAAGAAATCGGCGAACATACATAAGGAAGAAGGGAAAATACACGTCAAATTGAGGTACTTACACGAAGATGGTACCCCGCTGGGGGTAGCCATCCACATGCTATGTATATTTAAGCTATAATACTTTACCAAATGTCCCACTGGACAAATTGTAAAATTTAGATAAGTAATAAAAAAAAAATTGAGATACTTCCTTTTTTTTCTGAAGCCGGTGTAAAAATAGAAATTATTTCATATTTTTTAGCGCACTTAATTTGTATAAATACAATAAAGTTATTTTTCAATTTTTAACGCGTTTGGAAATCGGCAAAATTTTTCTTGAGAACAAATTTTTGTTCAGATATCTTTTTTGTTATACAATTTCAATAGTATGCTTAAAGTACAATTAGAAATAACGGTAGTACATACACATTATACAATATGTAAATCATATTGCGCAAGCGTTGCTTATTCGTATTCATTAGCTTTTTTTGACCTTGTCGACAGCATAAATACAAATATATAAATATGTAAAAAATGATAATTGAGATGGAAGTATCTGAATTAAAGTATATATTTTGTCTCTCATTATCATCTTGTATCATAGCAGTTCCAAATCTTTTACGAGTACGAGCAGTGTTCGCAACGTTCGCTAAACAACAGTAAGACTGGATACGGTGCTATCAAGGGCCCTCGATAATACGCGTAGCAGTTAGCAGTCATCGCAAGAATTTATATCTTTCTATCTTTATAATTAACAAAAATAAAAAATTACCGTGGAAACTTAAAAGTGACCATTTGATTGTGCAAGAAAACTTACGATGAAGAAGCTGTATCTGTGCATTGTATTAGAATTATGCGTGCTGACCATGTCGCAAAGAACTGCCTTGGATACGTCGATTCTTAGTTACATCTATCGTGGATATCGTAATTGGTTAACGCACTCCTACGGTACGTCTGTTTTAGTTTATTTCGTGTTACGTCTTTATGCAGTAATTTCATTTTCTTTTGGTAAGAGAGATGCTTTTTTGAGGAAAATTGAAATATGGCGAATCTTATTTTTCATAAACTAATATTCCATTGTGAATAAATATATGTTCACGACAAAATGATACGTTGACGAAATTTCTTTCGGTAAAAGTGGACAAAAACTTGCACAGCACGGACCATTCTTCTTTTGACATGTAAATATTGTAGAGATTATATTTTTAAGTGACACACGCTATGAATTCTGTGGCATTCTCTTCTGATTCTTGAGATGTGGAATTTTGTAAATCGTACTTATTTCGAAATTCGTAACGAAACATAATAGCAATACTGAAGTGTAGTAAGAGTGAGGAGCTGTTAGGTAAACGTGAAATCTAGATTTCTAGAAATCTGTATACCATTTCCATTTGTTCTTAAAATACTGGTCAGTCTTGTTCTACGAGTATAAGAGGCAGCGACATCTGATTGTGATTTTAGATGGACATTGGGTTTTGGTTAGGTTAGCGACGAGTTACAAGGAGAGGAGTTGTTACCGCTCGTCTCCGTACGTATTTACTTTATAATAAAAATCTCGAAAATATACAGTAGCTCATGAAAGTTTTCACATGCTGTTAAAACTCTAGACAATAACAATACACACGTTAAATTTAAGATCTGAAAACAATGCTTCAACTACTATAAGAAACAAGTATCAAGATTATACATTTATATATCTAAAATTTGGAACAAATCCAATAACGTTTGTAGAAGTTGTGAAATCTTTCATTGCAAGGATGTACAGGAACAGGATCGCAAAAGTAATGGAACGTTTAGACGTTAAGCGATGTTAAACAATACTTTCGTATAAAAAGTGATAAGAAAACGTTGGCAGACTCAGTTGATGTAGAAATTAAATTGTGCAGTGAGTTTTGTGCTTCGTTGTGAATAATATTAATCTCTGTAGAGATAATAAGTCCCAAATAATTAGAAACACAGATATTCGAGAGGGAATTGATATAAAAAGGACACAAAGATGAAAATTATAACAGCAGATCGCTAAAATATAAGATAGATATGTACCTATGATACGTTATATTATCACAGAGTCAGAAATCGAAGAAACAGTCACAAACAAATATCCTACAGGCAGACCAAGGAAACTAATTACTAGAGAAGAACAAATTATTTTAATTTTTCCCTTAACCTACAACTACGGGCATAGCCCGTAGTACGATAATCGGACCAATCGTTTCATAACTTTTACAGATGTTATTAAATTCAAATGAATTCTTTCGTGAGCTACTGCACGTCAAGGTTAAGGCTCATCGAGATTAAATTTCTCTTTTTAAGAAAGGTATGTTTATAGTACTTCAAAATCGCGTATCTCAAGAATCACAAGAGATAACATCAAAATTGAAAACGTTTCTTACTTAGAAATGAATCGCCTAAGATATATGCAAAAAAAAAACGGTCCGTCCTTTTTTAATTGTTTTATCAATTTTTACCCTTTTGCCGAACGACCGAACGATAATAACTATTTATGCAACTATAAAACAGAAATTTATTAGCAACAGCCTGTCAAGTCGTCAGAGCGATATAATGTTTAATACAATTGATCGATAGTGACGTTACTATAGTAATACACATCTGATAAGAACATAGTGTGGTTTCATTTGTCTGTCGTCATATTGTTGATTCTTCTAAACGTCATAAGATTTAGTGATCTGTTCGCAAGTAATACCATGTACAGTGGAAAAATACTAGATCATAGTAAAATTGAACATTTCATCCAAAGAGTGAAAACTATATAAAATAATTAAATATTCTGCTGGATCTAATCTTGTGACAAAAGGTTGAATGAAATTCTAGTTTTTCTGCTCCTTAAATAACAGTAGAAATCGAACTAACAAACAATTATCATTAAAGTTAAAACCGTGATTAAGGAACGATGAAGAAATATCCAGCAGCCTATCATTAAAAAGAGGAACGATGACATTTCCATTAAATCTTGCCTATTGTCGATATATACCATGGAAGAAAGAATAATTCCTACCGCTTTCATCAACATCAACTTTCATAAACTTTATTGCTTATTTTCATATCCATTATACTATATTATATTGCAATTATTTACTTAAATTAAGACACCTCCTTCTTTTCCAAAGTCGGTGTAATACAATAATACAACTTTAATGTGAATATTTCATGAATTTTTCTTTACAATTTATAACTTTTTTTATACAGACATATTTATCATTATGTATGAATTCAACAAGACACGTTACATAACTTTTTGTGTAGCTTACAAATCTTAATTGTTCCTGTACATTAGTATCGTTCTTACCGACCATCGGTAGTAATTTGGTAACGAAATATTACAGGAACAAAATTGTAGATCAGTACATCATCTATCATGTTTATTAGTCAAAAATCAATACATATATCCAATCTTTTATGTGCGATTATGACAACACGTGCTCATAGCATGTGAATATATATATTGATACGTCACTAAGCAGAAATAAGTAAGTTTCACTTTTTCTTTATGCTGTCTTATACAGTGAGCCAGAAAATGTTTGTATACCTACTTTTTTGACTTTCAAATTCTGGTATTTATTGTACTATTTTTTCTGTTCACACATTATGAAAAATATTTCATTTGCACACTATTTCCGTAACAGTTTTTGTTGGAATATCGTTTGTTTGTTTAAAGCTCTTCGGTAATTACATTGAATCTTTCAATAAATTTGGGATATGTTGTCAAGGTCAACTTTCTGATTTCAATTAAATTCAGTTTCCATTACCCCTCATTCTGGCTTAATTGGTGGCGGTATCTTTATATAACTTGAGGTGATATTGGGTGTAGTGCGTTAAATAATCACTCGGTGTTTAGGTCAACAATATATTTATTAACAAGTGTCTTCTTTTGATCGCGTCGCGTATCGCTCTCGGTTTCGCTAGTCAATCTCGCTGTCCGGTTACAACTCGACTGTCGATCAGATTCGATTCTTTTCTTTTTGTCGCCCCTCAATATCCCCACTTTGCACGAGTTTGTTAGGCGTTAGCCACCGTTGCCGCCTTCTTCTCGAACATTCGGTGGAAGGATCGTTGGGATATAGATGGCTCATTAGGCACTTCGCTTCGGCGATATACATTGTTGCCGAGTGCTGCCACAAACTCAACCTAAATTTATCTCATCGACGTTAATCGTCTTTAACATAAATAAAAATCGGTAAATCAGTGGGTTATAGATTGGATTGGATTAATATCCTAATACTAGACATGACTTAACTTTTCTTTCATATGATTTTGTAAACGTATCGTGAATTCGATTATTACTTATTTGTATTATTATTATTTGTACGTTTAAAGAAAAATATGAATTTTTATTAGTACTTTGCGACTGCAAAATTCCGAGTTAAGAGCCGTGCGGTCTCTGACAATCCGCTTAGCAAAAAGCATCACTGCCTTTTCCACACCGTGGCCAGATCCTTTAAACAATATCCCTGCTCTGTATTCTTTATTCTTTGACAATGCAAAGTCGAATCGCTTGCCATCGGTTTATCTGTCTATCAACTCATCCTTTGTTAAACTGTTTTACATATCTCTCGAAATAGTCTTTCCATCGATACCTCGTAGTTCAGTTACTTCGATTCGCCTACCGTCGGCTGTCCAAATATTAACTCAACCACCCTACCGAGGTTCTTAAAGAGCCTTTGGCTCAATCAGAAATTATCGTAAGACTAAATAGCGGCGGGCTATCTGCCTTTCTAACGGTACGAAGGTGCGTTGTCGCTATCAAGTATGTACATGACGAGCAGACAGGTGAGACATAGTGCAACATTTCCGAATCAATAGATTCGCCGAAAATTATTTCACTACTGTGAACCAACCTATAACCCATTTATTTTTCTTTCTAATTTACACAATATTAGAAATGGTTATACTGACGCTGATGGTAATTCACATAGATTGAATTTTTGTCTGATAGGCGAGCGGTTCGAACATGATGAGATTTTGACATACTTTTTGCATTATTTTATCGGAATTTTGACATATCGCGTGCAACGTTATATCACAGATAAAGTATTTTTGTAAAATGTTTTAAAAGGACTATTTTGTAGGTACAAGGAGTGAGGAACGAGTATCTCAATTACGAAATAAAAATAACTTTCAAGATGAAGTTCCAATAGACGTCTCTTTTCCTTGCAACGTAACAGGTAGTTAACAAAATTTATGGTTATTGCTGCCAAATACTTTATGAAATTATCCGTAAATACTATATTATGATATTCATTCTTTAAAATCATTACCCAATTTAAACCACAGATTTTTGTTATTTCCTGTAATTTTTACAATTTATCTTAGGCAACAGTTGGTAAATTTTTGTGGCAGGAAATTACAACGAAGAACACTGTTCTTCATAATTTGTAGTGGCTATAAGAATGGCAATGTGATTTCAAATTCATTCATAGTCTTGTCCTATTAATATCATTTTTTAAGACAGATAAGATGTAACATTACAAGCTCCTCACCCCACTGTAGTTTAAGAATAGTGAAATTAATGCTTATCTTTTCAAGTTCATATGTATTCTAATGTCTTTAATTTGTTTAGTCGGCAGGTCTTCGAAAGTTCCCGAGTCAGTTCATCGTTTAAAACCAGGAGACATAGATGTCATTGCTGCAATGGGTGATTCTTTGACAATCGGCGCCGGTATTACTTCGTTTTATATATTCGAAGTGAACATTGAAAATAGAGGCATAGTAGGCAGTATCGGCGGTCAGGGAACTTGGCGACAGTACCTGACTCTCCCTAATATTCTTAAAGTTTGTTCATTTCTTATATTTACATTGTTTACGCGTGTGATTTGTGATATCGCTATAAATGCGAGTACTTCTTTCATAGTTGAATTTTCCTATAAACAGGAATTCAATCCTAAATTAGTAGGTTATTCACTTGGAGACGCTATAAGTACTGATTCAGCTGCACAGTTAAACGTCGCTGAACCTGGGACTATGTCTAAAGATATGACTTTCATGGCGACATATCTAGTCAATAAAATGAAGGAAGACCCAAGGGTAGATATAAATAAACATTGGAAGGTTCGTATATTCGTAGACAAAGTAATTATATACAATACATATTTACTATATGGGAGGTGCTGTTTTAATATGCATATAACCATTGAAATTAACAGCAGATTAATAAAACATAAATTCTCATAAAATCTAAATTATTTACCTTTATCATTCTTATTCAAATATTAAAATAAAAATTATCCAAAACCTTTATACGTTCATTAATAAGGAATAAAGATTATAATGAAATTATTGTCATTATAATTCGAGAAGTATTTCTGTGCAATTCTGGTGAATTATTTTCAAGAATTAATTACATTACCTTTTATTCACTAGAAACACACTTGCAATATAATTAAAAATTATAATTACAATTAAAAAAGATTAGATGCAAGTATAAAATTGAACAATTTCTTTTTTTTAAATGAAATTTATAATTTCATTTATTATTTAATCGTTTACGCAATAAAATATATACTTTTATGTTTTACAGTTGATTTCATTGATGGTTGGAAGTAATGATTTTTGCACCAATATGTGTGTAACTTCTCCACGGTCTATGTTAAATGATCACAAAATAGATTTAATTAATACTCTTAGAATATTAAGAGACAATTTACCAAGAACTTTCGTTGCTCTTATACCACCACCTCACTTAAAGGAACTGGTTACTGCATACCAAGGAAGAGAGTCATTGCCTTGCTATGTGTCATCCATGATTGGATGTTCATGTATGTTTGCTTTAAAATTTAGAGATCAAAGACCGGAATATTATAAAATAATTGAGAGGTTTGTATAATTTACTGAATTTACGAAGCATTTTAGATATTTTGTACTTACATATGCAATTTATAAGGATTTTGTTATATCATACTTTGTACACAAAAACGGCTACACTTCCGATTTTAACGAATTTAAGTTGTGAAACTCGACTTTTTTCCTATAAGGGGTAAACTCACTTAATTTTCGAAATATTTATAGAAAGCTGCTGCTACTATTATATTGAATCTTGCTTATGAGGCAACATATGCGTCAGTCTCACGTAGGAGATACAAGAAATCACTAAATTAACTTATCACTGGTGATATCCTCGCCTCGTAGTTCGAACGATTCACAAGTAAGGAAATAAAATTCGGATTTTTACATGTGATAGTAGAATTTATTGAATCCAACGGAGTAACAGCTCAGAGTGTTATGACGGAGTGTGTACGGTTCAGAATCTTGCAGTAGAGTGTTCCAAGTGCTGATTTTGGAAGCGTTTTTATATGCTGGGGTTTGGGCCTTCTGGAGGGGTTGCCGCCGGGAGCCAGTCACAAGTGGTTATCCTGTTACTGTCTTTTCAGCCTGGGACACTAGCTGATTATTGTCTCGATGGCTGTGGCCTGTAGGAGGTTTGTCAGACGTGATTACCCTATTATTGTTTTATGACCCTCTGACAACAACAATAGTACTCAATGTTGGCGAATGTCTAACCTGTCGCTCCACAAAATGCGTGAGGCCATTAGCCTCATATCGACATTGAGTAGCATTGCCGTCGTCCCGTATTTTGTTAAACTTTTTCGTTTTTCCACGAGATCATCCGTTATACAGATCGTTTCGCGCCAGCTATGATGTGTTTATAGAAACGGCGGATAAGCGATCGCACTACGCGGACGCATATGTTGCTAAGGACGTGCATATGTAGGTAAAATTTAATGTAGTATTACCAGCAGATTGTTGCAAATATCTCGGAAACTAAAGTCGGGTAATGGTATAATGTTTATAGTATAATATTGTTCAAATGATGAGTTTTACATCATAGTTAAATCTCATCAAAATCGGAGGTGCAGCCGCTTTTGTGCCTAATTACCTTAATTTTTATTTTATATTTAAGCGTATTCCATTCTTGTTATATATTGGTGAATAACTTTACTGAAAAGAGTTATTAGAGGACGATATAGATTGATCACCTTTGAATTCAATTCACATTAAGATCTTATTGATAATACGGGCTCAACTTTGGATGAAAAAACACTAATAAATATTTAATATATTTATAAACGTATATTATGAGTGCGTATTCAGACGACGAGTTCGTATTTCTATAATACATATCTAGTGATGTGAGCGATACTATATCAATGCTATCGACCCCGACCTACAAATTTCAATCTGTTATCGATTAATATCGATCAAAGGCAAAGGTATCAGTTATCGATATTGATTCTTTTCTGTATAACAAGTACTGTACTTGAAACACCACGAACGTATCGAAAATCGTGTGATACCGCAGATAAGTTCCAATACAGATTCTTAAAGCCAAAATAAGATAAAAATCGAGAACAAAAGAATCGCGCTTTGCTTTTTACACGAACGAATGTAGATCCGCAGCTTACCTCGTACAAGTCGTGGAGAAGAAGATTATGGCATTCGAAAACGTAAACCATCCTTGTAAGAAAAATCATAGGTTCGACGTTAAATCTGCTTACTCATTAAAATCCATAACAGCAACTCGAAAATCGTTCCATTAAATTTTCGAATAGAGAGGGTTAATGTTTCCTCTAGTCCATTGTTACCATAAGTGGTTAATACATAACAGCGCATATAAACAATGTTTACACAAATTTGATACACGCACCGCGATCGTCCCGTTCGGGGGTATGCTAAATGTCGTCGCCACGATGACTAACATAAACTCAGCACTTGCGACATTTCGTGAGCAT
>NW_025219976.1:69565-73052 GCF_014825855.1 Bombus pyrosoma | reverse complement strand
GGTGGGGTGAGTGAGATACGCGCAGGACGCGCCTAGTGAGAACTCGCGACCCGCGCAAGTTTGCCGATCGAGTTTACGTGTAACAATAAACGACAAGGTCCCTTCACTGATCAACCAGAAGCTTGGTTACGCAGGAGCTTTAACATTTCGTTTCTCCTATCACGAAAATAGGCCAGACCCTTACTCGAACGACGCGTGAGCGCAAAGAAGCTATTGACCAATTTCGTGAAAATGTATCGATATGGTGTAAATATCCCTCCTTTCATCCTTCGTTTTCTCCGTAGAGGAATTATCGACAATGCTCCATCAATGTGAAATAGTTTAAATTTACCTCTAGCCTTTACTAAATCAATATGGCGTCTATCCCTATTAGGAATGCGGTTTTTATCCTAATTATATTGAAAAGATGTTGCAGCTTTCCATTACCATGCCATGTATCGGAAATCGTTAATTTTGACAGTAGATTATTCCACATAATTTCCTACGTGTAACAAAAATTGTACTATAAAAAGCTACGAACTTTTAGTTACTATGATAATCCAAATGATCAGAAAATATAATTACGAAGCCAAAATGTGACATACTTGTATTGAAAAATGCGAAATGTTGGTAACTAGCAAAGAAATTTTACTTCTGTCTCAGCACGATGTGACATTTGACTCCACAATCAGCTTGTTTTTATTATTTCACATTTATGCGATAGTATTTCTCTAACAAATTTCAAGTACCGTTTGATATCGATTCGAAGATGCATGTGAAGAATATGTCATTTGTTTCATTTTTTTAGGTGGCAAGAGATTGACGAAGAAGTTGCTAATTATCCAGAATTTCATAAAAATGACTTCACTGTAGAAATTTTACCGACTCTGGAAAATGCAAAAGTACCTCTTGCCGAGGATGGACTTGCCGATTTCTCATATCTTAATGCTGATTGCTTTCATTGGAGTCAAAAACTACATGCAATATGTGAGTATAACAGATGAAACTGTACTATTTAATGCTATAATTATTATCTATATTTATATTATGCTATAAGTATTAATACTTTAATATTATAATTATTTAATGAGTGTTACGTTGATAATCAGAAACGTTTTGTGTTTCCCAAGATGCGAATAATCTGTGGAACAATTTGTTGGAACCAGTTGGGAACAAGAGTGGGGATTTTACTTTGCCATTTAAAAAATTTTTGTGTCCTACTTCGGAAAGACCGTTTCTGATGACGTATAAAAATTCGCAGAACAAAGAATCTTAAGAATGGTTCGAGAAATTAAAAACAGTTTCTGTAAGTGTAAGATGTATTATAGACTTGCCATTCAATTAAAGGAACGAGCAATTTGTATGTATCAATGCGGTATATTTCTGTATAACGAATGAAAGAAAAGTTGTTTTTCTACATTTCTTCCTTCTTGTACATAATTCCTTAGGGTTATTTTTTCTATGTGACATAGTTTTACAGTCGCAGGAAGATTTTAAGCTTTTCGATTGCTTTTGAACCATCCAGACTATTTACTCCAATTTTATATAGTATTAAACAAAACGAACACATCATTTTTAAATAGATTTTCTAAAAGAAACGTAACACGCTGTAGTACTAGATTTAATGTTGCTTTATATTTATTAGATGTATCTACATACAGTCACGTCGTAGGTACAGTAATGTAAATCTCGTGTTCGAGATTCGAGTAGCATAAATTTTCATTTTCTCCGTTAATTTTTTATATGGCTTCAGTTCTACGCTTATGGGTCTCTTCCGCACTCTACATCTGCAACACATCGCCCAATTTCTAAAACGGTCATGTAACCGCCTTTACAAAGATACATTTTTTAGTCCTCAAGCAAACCCGTTATTCAGGACGCGCTACGCGTCTCACTACAACGACTTTTTAGTATAATTTTTAGGAAAGTTAGAATTCTTTCAATCGTCTTCGTCGTTATCGTCGTTATCGTCGTTATCGTCCGCGTAAAGTCTGGTCGTCCAGCACCGTTAATTTTAGTTGTTCAATAAATGTTAAACCGAAGTTCGTCTTTTTCTTTTTAATTCATTAGAGATTTTTCGAAGACGCCATTCTATCCTTTGTTTTCGGCTCTGACCGATTCCGGCACCTTGAAAATCGGAATCAACAATCACCGCTCATCCAATACATCTCGAAATCTCGAAGAGCAGTCGACATCATAGTATCGGTATCAATTAAATAAAATAATGTGTTGCTTCTTTTTTTACTGTAAAATAAACATTAGTTCGAAAGCAAATTATCCGAATATTCCGATATAGCTCTTCTTGCACAATGGAAATGATATCATCAATTAGAAATTTGACAATTTGGAGAGTACAAATCGCCAATACTGATAGGTATGTTTTATTAAAATACTAGCAAATTTGATAACAAAATGATTGATATTTTACAAAAGTGTTTTATAAAAGTTAAAAAAGCTACAAGCTAACTGATTGAATGAAAAATTATAGAACCCTAAAGAAAAAGTGTATCGAAAATGTAAAATAGTGCTAATTTATTAACATTGTTAGTAGATTATTGTGCAGGCCGGTCCAAAGCATTGTGAAATTTGTCACGCCTTCTTTGAACTGATGACGATGATGGAATATTAATGACGGGTTTCACAACTACAGGGATTCATTATCTATTTTATTCACTATTTTATTATTCCAACTACTTATTTCAGCAACGTGACATACCCACGTATGTTCTGATAAGGTACAATAAGTATGCTATCTAACAATTTGATTGTAACTAAATTTAAAAAATGCAAATTTCATGGTCGCTATTCAAAAGCGACAAATATTATAATCAGCAAATGTTCTAAAATAAGAACCAATGTTGGATCCACAGTAGTATGTAATTTTTACTGCGGTATTTCAGCCATTATCATACTGTTCTTGTAATTTAAGTTCTTTGTGAATGAAAGTAATAAAGAATATTGGTAATGCCAACACCAATGAAACATTTTCTCAGTCCTCGTCGGACGTTCAAATTCAACATAAAATTCAGCTTTTTCGAAGATGTTTCGCTTTTCCTATCTTTTCGCTTTAGTTAGCTAGTTGTCTATTTCTCCTTTTGCTTTTGTTTAAAGTATATACATATATAGCATATCATTGATATATTCTGAACGTAAGTCGTGCGTGAATCCAGAAATGAAAAAAGTTAGGAGATCTCCAGTAAAGAAAAAGAATCTACTTTTCATATTCATATAATCGTCATTTCCACCACAGGGGTCGAATAGTGTAACATTTTTTTTAATTATTATTCAATTTGTATTTTACAATTTGTTCAGCTGGACATTCGGTAAATTTTTCTAGCTAGTGTAACATGACCGAATGTCAGATATTACCGAGATAACGTATGTTTCTTTTACATTTTTTCTAGATTAAACTTCTACCAACGTATTTGTAAAATATTTTTGATTAAAATGAGACCAAACACGGTGTAATTTGAATTATATTTATTTACCAACATGCATTTAATAACAT
>NW_025219976.1:31736-64163 GCF_014825855.1 Bombus pyrosoma | reverse complement strand
TTAAGGAAAGGCAGGAGTACCGCAAGGAAGCGTCCTAGGATCAATACTATACACACTATATACGGCAGACATACCAACAACTGTCAACAGCAAAACACTAACGTTCGCGGACGATACGGTCATACTAGGGAGGTACGCAAATCCAGAAACGGCTGCCGCACTACTACAAGAACACATTACAAAAATAGAAAAGTGGCTGCAAAACAAACAAATAAAAGCGAACACCAGTAAGTGCAATCACATAACATTTACGCTTAGAAAAGGAAAAACACCAGATATCCAACTAAACGGCGCCCACATAGCACAAACAAAGTATGTCAAATATCTAGGAATACATTTAGACACACGCCTTACATGGAAGCATCACATAAAATCAATAACAAACAGAATACGTGAAAAAATGAAGCAGATGTACTGGTTAATCAATAGAAAATCCAAATTAAGCATAATGAATAAACTAAATATATACAAAACAATAATCAAACCAATCTGGACATACGGAGTCAGAAATGAGGACATACGAAAAGATTTAGAAATTTCAACAGTCAAAGAGGAAATCGCCAGATATGCAAAAAAGCATAAAGAAAGACTTGCAACACACCCAAATCAGCTGGTTGCTGAAACGAATAAAACAATAGTAGAAAGAAGACTGAAGAAGAAGCATCCTCACAATAGAACAATAAACAACCTGGAAGATGAAGTCCCGCTGAGGGTAACCATCCACATGCTATATTTTATCAAATATTAAGCTGTAATATTTTACCAAATGTCCTACTGGACAAATTATAAAATGTAAACAAATAATAAATAAAAAAAAAGTATTTTTTCGTCATACGATTCATTAAGAAATGTGTTAGGCACTAAATCAGATGTAGGTAGACCGTCTAACGTTTTAACACGACTAAGAGCAATGTAGATTTGTGGTTAGGTTGGGGTTAGGTCGATAAACTCTGTACCGTCCTTCTGCCTTATATTAGTGACGAGTTCACAGATTGAAAGTTGGTACCAAAAATTAATATCTGCAATGTGATTGTAATAATCACGTCGCTGTAGTTGTACAAAACAACAATGTTCTTTTACAGGGGGTAGTTATATGATGCCAGCAAATAAAAGTACATTTATGCGATATAGTTCTTCGCTGGTCTTGAATTCTTACAATCTGTGTCCTCAATCCTCATTTGCATAGTTTACCTTCGCTTGTTTACCTGTTACGTCGAGATGGGTTTCTGCGGCTTCATAACCTCGTCTAGGTTACGAAGGTCTAGGTTACGTCGAGCGGTATCGCATCTATTTGAATTGCAAATTTTATTAAGTATAATTTGAATTTTATGAGAGTGTCTGTATATACGAGGATACTCTTTTCTGTAGCCGTGATAAGATTAATTAGTCGTGTACACATGACAAATTCTGTTAAAGACTGATGAATATTCCTAATTTTTGCATTTGATGAAAACACGGAATTGTAACGGTAAATAAACATATAAATGTATTTTAGACACTTTGTATTAATTTAACTAACCAGTTTAACAAAATATTTAATGAAAGCCCCTAAAAGATATTTAAAATACGATTGCAAAAAGTAATTAAATCGCATGGAGTGCACACTCATGGTATAGGTATAGAATATTAAGCATATTTAAATGGAAAGTTAAGCGTTGAAATTAGACCTCGTGGATGCTATTTTCGGCAGAAAGCAGAGCTGCAGACTCTTTGTATATTGAATGACTTTTATGTTACATTATTCCTTCCATTAACTTGTTAAATAGACATAAGTTTTTATCTCACCACAAATGGTATGCCAATTTGATCTTTGTATTTAGTATAATACTGCGTCCGTACTTGCTCTGCAAAGATTTGAAGTCCATAGAAAAACGCCGTGCATAAGTAAATTTTAGTAATAATTATATTTGTAATATTTAGTATATGCGAATAGTGCTATTGTACGTAAATGATTATCTTTCGTGTAATACCATATCCCGTAGTGACTGATGATAAGAACCTCATTCTGTGTTATCGCTTACACCAAACCCTAGTTCTAGCAGCAAGCCATAGATGGGATTATTATAAGATCATGTATAAAAATTATCAGAATAAATGAGAGGAAGTTTTGTGAGATCATTAGGCCGGTGTGTAACATGCTCTGTAACGTATCGACGCAAACAGAAAGATTTTTATGGCGTTCTACATGGAAACCAAATACGCGTCTTCGTACGTATACTTATTTCCTAATGAGACTTAAGCGTTAATCAATAACAGGTTAACGGAAGCTCTTATGATTCTTTGCTCCTTTGCTATCTTCGCTCCTTTGCATTATACACTGATAAAAATTTAAGCAAGTAAAATGTTAAGGACTTTTTACACTGTTATATTGAGCGTATTATATTAGCGTAATCAGGAGGAAAAATTGCGAGGAAAAATTATATTTATACGGAAAGGAAACGTGTAAAACTGTACCGGATTAACGATCGCAAACAGAAAGGATATCGAATAAACATTATATTTCTTGAATTTATAGTTTCGTTATCGACTATCAACGATGATACGAATGTTGCCATAAGAGCCACTACAAATGTAAAAGGAAGGAATAATGTCTTTGATCGTTGTATCACCGGCACTTGATATAAATTCAATAACTTCGATGTGACATTACGTTATTCCTGTCAACTATGTTACTGCCTATCGAATTATCCAATTAAATTCGTTTAATACTACAAAACCTGGAGCTATTGCTTCCCCTCTTCAAGCACAAGATTCAATTGAAGAAAGTGAGTGTAAATTCAAGTATTATAATTCGTAATGCATGTTCTGAGTCATGGATAAATAAACATTATGAATTATTACATATTAATTCAGTGAACATCATTTATTGTTAACTAAGTTATAAATATATATACTATTTTATTACGACAGATTGCTATCATTACATACATATATGTGTCAGATGTTAATGAATGTTTTTAGATATTTCAAAGTTACATACCAAACTGAAGAATTCGATTAGTTTTCATTCTGCAAACATTTTTTTTTATTTATTTATTTGTCCAATTTGGACATTTGGTAGAATTTTTTAACTGTTTGATTATCATGTGGGTGGCTACCCTCAGCGGATACCATCTTCGTGTTTGTTAGGTTATATCTTTTGTGAGGTCTGCGGGTTGTGTTCTGCAAACATGGCTGGATTATTTAAACACAGAAATCGCAGTAAAAGGAAGAACTAGAAGTCTTATAAAAACAATTTGTTACACATCGTTGGCGCAATTACGCGACTGAAACAGGACTGAAATTTTGAAATTTGAAAATGAGGAGTGCCAATCTTAATAAACCTCAAATATAATACACTTTCGATTAGCGAAACGTAAAATTATATTTTTCCTATTATAAATTAGTTTAATGTCGACGTTTCCCTGTTAGAAAATAAGTTACATTAAAAAAAGGTCATGTGATTTCATCCTTCTCGGCGAGGCAACCAACGAGTAAACGTGTGAGTAGTAACCAGTAACGAAATAGAAACTAACATCTTCCGTATTAAATCTGTACTGATTGTTCCACGAACTCCGCTCATTTAAATATTTTCAAGCTTCATTTAAATATTTTAACACTTTCGCTACGAGTGCCGCTTATAGGCAGCGCCGGCTAGATGACCTGTGGGTGCGGGTGCCGCTTATAGGCGGCAACCACGAGACGATCGGTACCCCATATATCACGCATACACCAGTGCCATCTGTAGTCAATAGTATATATAACATATATCCTGTAATTTTGTAAGCCTTTCCATATTAAAGATTTAAATTGTACTTATCATATTGGAGCAAAGATTGTTTTATTATTGTTTTATTCAGCAAATTTGTTATTTAAGACATAGGAAAACATTTATGCAGCAATCACGCCAATGTGCGCATTTGTGGCGCGCGCCGCCGTACAGGGAGAGCACTTAAACGGAGTGGACTGCCGAAGCAAAAGGGATAAAGGACTAAAAAATGTGGTAATGGGATTTAGAGAAAATGCAAAAGTCAGTTTTGTTTTCTCAAATGAAATCATGTGCCTTTTAATACGTTAATTCATTTCGGCATTCTCTACAAAAAAGTATTAACCAATTTCTATCGAAAACTATATTAATTTAGCAGATATTTTAACTTAAATTTATCATATTTAACGTACAAAAGCCAAGGAAAGTAACATCTGTAACATTTTTTATGGGAAAAATGTTTTTTCAGATCTTGTTTTGTTATACAATTTCTATAGTATATTTAAAGTATAATAAGAAATATCGGCAGTATATACACATTATACAATATGTAAATCATACTGTTCAAGCTTTGCCTATCCGTAGTCATTAATTTTTTGACCTTGTTGACAACGTAAATGCAAATACATAAGCAAGAAAAATATTTCAGATGAGAGTATATGAATCAAAGTATATATTTTGTCTCACATTATGATCATGGATCAGAGCGTTTCAAATCTTTTACGAGTACGAACAGTGTTCCTAACGATCGCTAACTAACAACGGTTAAGACTGGATGCGGTGCTATCAAGGGCCCTCGATAATACGCGTAGCAGTTAGCAGTCATCGCAAGAATTTATATCTTTTTGTCTTTATAATTAACAAAAATAAGATATCACTGTGGAAACTTAAAAGTGACCATTTGATTGTGCAAGAGAACTTACGATGAAAAAGCTATATCTGTGCATTGTATTAGAATTATGCGTGCTGACCATGTCGCAAAGAACTGCTTTGGATACGTCGATTCTTAGTTACATCTATCGTGGATATCGTAATTCGTTAACGCACTCCTACGGTACGTCTGTTTTAGTTTATTTCGTGTTACGTCTTTATGCAGTAATTTCATTTTCTTTTAGTTAGAGAGATGCTTTTTGGAGGAAAATTGAAATACTGCGAATCTTATTTTTCATAGACTAATGTTTCATTGTGAATATATATATATGTTCGCGATAAAATGATAAATTGACGAAATTTTTTTCGGTAAAAGTAGACATAAACTTGCAGAGTAAGGATTATTTTTCTTTTAACATATAAATATTGTAGAGATTATATCTTCAAGTGACATACGCTATGAATTCTGTGGCACCCTCTTCTGCTTCTGGAGATGAGGAATTTTGTGAACAGTACCTATTTCGAAATTCGTAACGAAACTAAATAGCAGTCCTGAAGTGTATTAAAAGTGACGAGCTGTTAGGTAAATGTGAAATCAGAAGATGTCTGTACACCATTTCCATTTGTTGTTAAAACACTGGTCAGTCTTGTTATACGAGTATAAGAGGCAGCAACATGATTGTGATTTCAGATGAAAATTAGGTTTTGGTTAGGTTAGTGACAGGGTGCAGGGGGAAGAGTTGATACCTCGCCACCGAACGCGTTTACTTTATAGCATAAATCTTGAAAATATACAGTAGCTCACGATAGTTTTCACATGCTATTAAAACTCTAGACAATTAAAATGCTCTTATTACTATAAGATACAAGTATCAAGATTATACATCTGTATATCTAAAATTTAGAACGCATCCGATAACGTTTGTAGAAGTTTTGACATCTTTCGTTGCAATTACTTGATAGGAATTTTGACATATCGCGTGTAACGTTACATCACAGATGAAGTATTTTTGTAAATTGTTTTAAAATGACTATTTTGTAGGCACAGGAAATGAGGATCGAATGTCTCAATTACGGAATAAAAATAAATTTCAAAAGGAAGTTCCAATAGACGTCCTTTTTCCTTGCAACGTTACAGGTAGTTAACCAAATTTATGATTTATTTTATTATTTATCGTCATATTTATTCTTCAAAATCATTATTCAATTTAAATCGCAGATTTCTTTTATTTCCAATCATTTTTGCAATTTATCCTAAGGACAATCGGTAAACTTCTGTGGCAGGAAATTACAGTGAAGAACGCCGTTCTTCATAATTTGTAGTTACAAAGAATGTCAATGTGATTTCGAATTCATTCATAGTCTTGTCCTATTAATATCATTTTTTAAGACAGATCAGATGTAATATTACAAGCTCCTCACCCCAATGTAGTTTAAGAATAGTAAAATTGATGCTTATCTTTTGAAGATCATATGTATTCTAATGTCTTTACTTTAATTTATTTAGCCGGCAGGTCTTCGAAAGTTCCCGAGTCAGTTCATCGTTTAAAACCAGGGGACATAGATGTCATTGCCGCAATGGGTGATTCTTTGACAAACGGCGCCGGTATTACTTCGTTGTATACATTCGAAGTGAACATTGAAAATAGAGGCATAGTAGGCAGTATCGGAGGTCAGGGAACTTGGCGACAGTACCTGACTCTCCCTAATATTCTTAAAGTTTGTTCATTTCTTATATTTACATTGTTTATGCGTGTGATTTGTGATATCGCTATAAATGCGAGTACTTCTTTCATAGTTGAATTTTCCTATAAACAGGAATTCAATCCTAAATTAGTAGGTTATTCACTTGGAGACGCTATAAGTACTGATCCAGCTGCACAGTTAAACGTCGCTGAACCTGGGACTATGTCTAAAGATATGACTTTCATGGCGACATATCTAGTCAATAAGATGAAGGATGACCCAAGGATAGATATAAATAAACATTGGAAGGTTCGTATGTTCGTAGGCAAAGTAATTATATACAATACATATTTATTATATGGCAGGTGGTCTTTTAATATGCATATAATCATTCAAATTAACAACTTATTAATAGAACATGAATTCGCATAAAATCTAAATTATTCACTTTTACCATTTTTACTCAAATATTAAAATAAAAATTACCCAAGGCCTTTATACGTTCATTAATAAGGAATAAAGATTATAATGAAATTATTGTCATTATAATTCGAGAAGTATTTCTGTGCAATTCTGGTGAACTATTTTCAAGAATTAATTACACTACCTTTTATTCACTAGAAACACACTTGCAATACAATTAAAAATTATAATTACAATTAAAAAAGATTAGATGCAAGTATAAAATTGAACAATTTCTTTTTTTTAAATGAAATTTATAATTTCATTTATTATTTAATCTTTTACGTAATAAAATATATATTTTTATGTTTTACAGTTGATTTCATTGATGGTTGGAAGTAATGATTTTTGCACCAATATGTGTGTAACTTCTCCACGGTCTATGTTAAATGATCACAAAATAGATTTAATTAATACTCTTAGAATATTAAGAGACAATTTACCAAGAACTTTCGTTGCTCTTATACCACCACCTCACTTAAAGGAACTGGTTGCTGCACACCAAGGAACAGAAACATTGCCGTGCTATGTATCATCCAGGATAGAATGTTCATGTTTGTTTGCTTTACAATTTAGGTATCAAAGACCGGAATATTATAAAATAATTGAGAGGTTTGTATATATTTCCGAATTTAGGAAACTTTTTAAATATTTTGTGCTTGATGATTAAACATTTACAAGAATTTTGTTATATCATATTTTATGTTTAATCTTAGTAATTATACATAAAAGGGGACATACATACAATTCCCATTTTAATGAAACTTTTTTTTTCCTATAGAAGGTAAACTCACTTAGTTTCCGAATTATTCAGAGAAATCGAGAACAAAAGAATCGCGCTTTGCTTTTTACACGAACGAATGTAGATCCGCAGCTTACCTCGTACAAGTCGTGGAGAAGAAGATTATGGCATTCGAAAACGTAAACCATCCTTGTAAGAAAAATCATAGGTTAGACGTTAAATCTGCTTACTCATTAAAATCCATAACAGCAACTCGAAAATCGTCCCATTAAATTTTCGAATAGAGAGGGTTAATGTTTCCTCTAGTCCATTGTTACCATAAGTGGTTAATACATAACAGCGCATATAAACAATGTTTACACAAATTTGATACACGCACCGCGATCGTCCCGTTCGGGGGTATGCTAAATGTCGTCGCCACGATGACTAACATAAACTCAGCACTTGCGACATTTCGTGAGCATNGGTGGGGTGAGTGAGATACGCGCAGGACGCGCCTAGTGAGAACTCGCGACCCGCGCAAGTTTGCCGATCGAGTTTACGTGTAACAATAAACGACAAGGTCCCTTCACTGATCAACCAGAAGCTTGGTTACGCAGGAGCTTTAACATTTCGTTTCTCCTATCACGAAAATAGGCCAGACCCTTACTCGAACGACGCGTGAACGCAGAAATTATGTGAACACAAAGAAGTTATTGACCAATTTCGTGAAAATGTATCGATATGGTGTAAATATCCCTTCTTTCATCCTTCGTTTTCATCCTCGTTTTCTAGAGGAATTATCGACAATGCTCCATCAATGTGAAATAATTTAAATTTACCTCTAGCCTTTACTAAATCAATATGACGTCTATCCCGATTAGGAATGCGGTTCTTATCCTAATTATATTGAAAAGATGTTGCAGCTTTCCATTACCATGCCATGTATCGGAAATCGTTAATTTTGACAGTAGATTATTCCACATAATTTCCTACGTGTAACAAAAATTGTACTATAAAAAGCTACGAACTATTAGTTACTATGGTAATCCAAATGATCAGGAAGTATAATTACGAAGCCAAAATGTGACATACTTGTACTGAAAAATGCGAAATGTTGGTAACTAGCAAAGAAATTTTACTTCTGTCTCAGCACGGTGTGACATTTGGCCCCACAATCAGCTTGCTTTTATTATTTCACATTTATGCGATAGTATTTCTCTAACAAATTTCAAGTACCGTTTGATATCGATTCTAAGATGCATGTGAAGAATATGCCATTTTGTTTCATTTTTTTAGGTGGCAAAAGATTGACGAAGAAGTTGCTAATTATCCAGAATTTCATAAAAATGACTTCACTGTAGAAATTTTACCGACTCTGGAAAATGCAAAAGTACCTCTTGCCGAGGATGGACTCTCCGATCTCTCATATCTTAATGCTGATTGCTTTCATTGGAGTCAAAAACTACATGCACTATGTGAGTATAACAGATGAAACTATAGTATTTAATACTATAATTATTATCTATATTTATATTATGCTATAAGTATTAATACTTTAATATTATAATTATTTAATGAGTGTTACGTTGATAATCAGAAACGTTTTGTGTTTCCCAAGATGCGAATAGTCTGTGGAACAATTTGTTGGAACCAGTTGGGAACAAGAGTAGAGCTCTCACTTCGCTATTTAAAAAATTTCTGTGTCCTACTTCGGAAAGACCGTTTCTGATGACGTATAAAAATTCACAGAACAACGAAACATAAGGATGGTTAGAGAAATTAAAAACAGTTTCTGTAAGTGGAAGATGTATTATAATCTTCGTATTTGCCTATTTAAAAACGACGAAAATTATAATCAGCAAATGTTCTAAAATAAGAGCTAATGTTGGATCCATAGTAGTATTTAATTTTTACTGCGGTATTTCAGTCATTATCATGTTGTTTTTGTAATTTAAGTTCTTTGTGAATGAAAGTAATAAAGAATATTGGTAATACGTTGACCAATGAAACATTTTCCCAGTCCTCGTCGGACGTTCAAATTCAACATAAAATTCAGCTTTTTCGAAGATGTTTCGCTTTTCCTATTTTTTCGCTTTAGTTAGCTAGTTGCCTTTTTCTCCTGTTGCTTTTGTTTAAAGTATATACATATATAGCACATCATTGATGTGTTCTAAACGTGAGTCGTGCATGAATCCAGAAATGAAAGAAGTAAGAAGATCTCCAATAAAGAAAAAGAATCTACTTTTCATATTCGTATAATCGTCATTTCCACCACAGGGGTCGAATAGTGTAACATTTTTTTTAATTATTATTCAATTTTGTATTTTACAATTTGTCCAGCTGGACATTCGGTAAATTTTTCTAGCTAGTATAACATGACCGAATGTCAGATATTACCGAGATAACGTATGTTTCTTTTACACTTTTTCTAGATTAAATTTCCACCAACGTATTTGTAAAATGTTTTTAATTAGAATGAGACCAAGCACGATGTAATTTGAATTATATTTATTTACCAATATGCATTTAATAACATTTCGCATAAGCAAATATGCTACGAATTGTATCGTGCTTTTTGTCATTTTAATTGGAAATATCTAACAAACAGTTGATAAAAGTTCTGTTTATTACAAATTAAAAGTAAGAAAATTTGATTTTCTAGCTGAAGAAGGTCCCAGCTTATTTGTGAGGCTTCATATTTTATATGTCGCCGAGCACTTGGACTCTCAGTCCCCCTTTATGTTTCTCTTTCTTTCACAATATTCTTTTCTACGTTTGCCACGTTTAACGCTTTATCGTCATTGGCTTCAGGAATATAATCGTTTCTACTTCTATTTTACTCTCTAATTGCTGAATTTAAGTCACGAATTTGTTGTAATTATTGCAGATTTTCGGCATATGATTTATTTACTTAGTAAGTGATTAGAGAAAGGAATTGTAGATGCTGTATGTATTTATTTCAAAAAGCTGGAAGAATGCGGGCAACGCCATAGTTGGTCGGTCGAGTAATGCAATCTGATCCGAACTCAAATATCGATAAGGCAATACTAATGCAGCAGTGAAATTTGATCACGGTTTAAATTTCTTTAAAATTAAATGAAAATAAGACCAAATACAGCGATATACTAGAAATCACATTTACTTATTGATGAAACAAGGGAAAGGAAGTTGCTATCATTTGTTAAACAAACCGTCTTCTTCATCGATATCCGAATCATATGAAAGCTGTATCTGCATAAGGAGCACATATATTCCACTTGTGTGCGATTATACTATTTTCATCCAGTGAAAGTAATCGAAAATAATCATTTACGGGGAATTCACGTGATCGACACGAACATCACTGAAGAGCGAGAGCTTTGTCGAAGTAAACATTCCCCCACTCTTTGCCGAAAAACAACAGTGCTGATAACACGAAAGCGGAAATCGTTGCAAATCCAATTCATTAAATATTATGGAATACGGTGCAAATTTTTATTCTATGATAGTGCCGTCATTAATCTATCCCAAGTTTCATCAGTCATTACTTTCAAGTTACTCTATCGGAAGTGTCCTATCACGCGTCGGTTCATATACAGGGTGTTCGGCTATGTTCTTTAATTATTGACAGTGAGAAATCGGTCGAAATATCTCAGTGCGCGGTCTGTGTTGCAATTCTCAACTACTAGGTGACAATCAGTCAGGTTGCAACTGATCGGTTGATATCGCGAACCGTGAACGCTATTAACGCTCAAGGTGGAGGTAGATTAATGGAGGTAGGAGTAATGTTATGTGTAATTGATTTATTTGCACTATATAATATAACACGAAGAGTATGACGCTCGGATGAAGGCTATTTTAAAGCTCTTTGAAGATGCTTTGCCTGGTCCTTATATACTAACTCTCCGTCCCGTGGTTTGCCTTCTTACCATCGTTTTTGGTGAGTTGGGAATCTATTCCTTCCTATTTTCTCTTGCGTTGCCGATTGATACCAGCACATGATAACTTTAGAGCGTACCCATCGATCACTTAGTGTGTTAATTAGCCTTTTGATGAGGTCCGTATCGTAAAGTTTACAACTTGGGAGGTAGGGAAATCGGACTTTTCCAAAAAAGGCAGACGTGTATGGAGGCAAAGGATTAGAGAAAATATTAATCCTCTCTACTCAGAAATTCCATAAAGCAGTTTTCAATATGCCGGTATAGAATTCAATGAGTAAGCAGGATTAACATATAATCTACGATTTTTCTTATAAAACGTCTCGCAGGATAGTTTACGTCTGCGAATACCATAACCTTATTCTCTACGACTTGTACGAGGTAAGCCACTACCCATGCATCGTTCGATTTGGAATCGCTCTGCACTCTGTTGCTCAAGCTAACCTGCTTTCGTCTCTGTAAGGAGAGTTGCCCCCTCACATATTTCGACCGATGTTTAATTGTCTACAACTAAAAAAGAAAGCCAAATACGTAACCTTCTTGTTCAGGATTTTCATGTTATTTTGGTTCCAAGAATCACTGCTAAATTTTGTTACACTCATAACCGAACAGTCTGTAGATCCGTTAGAAATTTGGTATTAAAAGTATCGAGCCACTAGGTTATTAACACAGTGCATCTTCAGCAATCGTCTTGGAAAAAAGATTAGCGGCTGTAGATAATTTTTGTCTATTTGAGTCAGAGGCTAATATCTATTGAGTAGTTCGTCATTAAAAGCAAAAACCGTGTAATTTTGGTGAGAGGCATATGTGAATACGAGTTTTGGGATTTCTGTGTTTCAAAATTCAGTGCATTTGAAACTTTCTTATTAATTGATCTAAGTCACAGATAAATGTAACAGCTTCGTACAATTGAAATATGACGTTGTTTACTTTATCCTTAACGAGAGATTTCTCGCAATGATAGAAACGTAGAGGCGCATGAGTCAGAGAACAATGCGAATCGAGAGCGGCTCATGTTGTTATTTTGCCTCGGGACATTGACACCGTCTTGTCGTACGACATCGCCGCTACGTGCAACTGTATTCTATATTTAAAAATACTTTTAAATACATTTGACAGTACAAGTATCAACTCGTTTCGTTATTGTATAAACCAACACGTAAAGTCCATCACAGAAAATAATTAACTTTTAATTGTCTAATAGACTTCTGAGAATACCAAGTCTTGTTCGTTCTTTTTGTTATATTTTTATCTTCTGAGAAATGTACCTCCAAATGTATCTTCTGAGAGTCTTCGTCGAAATATCTTACACAACCAGTCTTTGATGCATTTGTAATCATGATCATTTTTTCTCATGAGAAATAAAACTATTGAGATATGTATAATTTTCTGTGCTGGACTAGGTTAGATGCGTAGTGGAGATACTTGTAAGTGAGCATCAGTGTGTGGAAGTGTGTGTGTGCGTGGCGTCTCGAAAACAGATGAATGTAAACAGTTCAGTCAGTTAACAGTCGAGTATGGAAGAAAGTGCTGAGACGCGTGCAAGTGTGCATCGATGAATATCTTAGAAATCGTCCATAAAATAAATATATAATTATTCTAATATTAATTCCAAGTGCAAATTTAGCGTTTCTATAACATTATTTCGGTTAACAAGATCCATAATTCTCAACAGACACTTGTCATGTCGATCATCTTGGACCATTGCCTTCTACGAAGAAAAGTTACCGGCATATCTTCGTAGTGATTGATGCCTTTACGAAGTTCGTTTGGTTGTATTCCACAAAGTCAACAAGTTCTGCGGAGGTTATTAGTCGCTTGAGGAAGCGGTCTGTGAGTTTTGGGAATCCGAGAAGAATTATCTCCGATCGCGGGACGGCATTCATGGCTGGCGCCTTTGAGGACTATTGTAATGAGGAAGGTATACAGCACGTTCGGAATGCAACCGGATATCCGCGGGCAAACGGTCAAGTGGAAAGAATGAACCGGATGATTATTCTCTTACTGACGAAGTTGTCTGCGCCAACACCAAACGAGTGGTACTTGAACGCAACAAGCTCCAGCAGAAGTACGAACGTTACCCCGTTCCAGCTGTTGTTTGGAACGCGGATAAGAAAGCAGAGCGATCCGCAGATCAGGCAGTTGGTCGAAGACGAGTGGGCCGTGATGTTCCAGGAGGACCGAGATCAGTTGTGGCGTAGAAGCAAAGAGACGGATCGGGGAGATTCAAGTTAAAAACAGGCGAGCGTTTAACAAGAGACGTAAGAAGACGACAACATACAAGACGGGGGATCTGGTGCCGATCGAGAGGACGCAGGGCGGTCTTGGGCTAAAGCTGCATTCGAAGTCCCTTGGGTCGTACCGCGTTGTGGAAGTTTTGCGAAATGACCGTTACATGGTGCAAAACGACCTTCACGGCGGCTGATCATATGAAACGGTGGGACATTGTTGGAGTTAGTGATGCAAGTGAAACTAGTGATGATGAACACATCTGAGGGCAGATGTGATTGTCAGAATGGCCGAGTGTATTATCGTGGAAGAAAGGCCTAAGAGGTGAACTATCGGGCGAACTATAAACAATGTCGCGAGAAAGCCGAAGTGCCGACAGGCCCAACAATGTATCGTTTGTCCTTCAATCGAATAGTTTCGCGGAAAAGGCAGTTGCGGAACACGTGCGTGGTGGGGCTAAGACAAAAGACAAAGAGATGCTAAGGGACAAAGACGAATTAACAGACAGTGTTAGTTGAGAAGTCAGAGAGTGTAAATCGAGAAGTCAGGGAGTGCGAATTGCGTTGTCCACAGTGTGTTGCTAGTATTGTCGAGAAAGTGCGGTCCGCGTGAGGGATCCGTGCTGAGTTGCAAATTAACTATCTAGTTTCCTTAATTATAATATGTTATTGTGATTAGTTCACGTTAAACAACCATCGTTTCCTGTTTAACTAATATCTGTTTAATTCATTTATTGTAAATAAACTAATTGTAGTAAAGATCCTACAAAATAGAGTATACTATGTGTAGGACAACTTATGACATCGCTGGCTCAAGCAAATTTAAGAACGTCTGCTTCCTGTTTGGTGTTTACGGGTAATTCTTCATTTTATATATTCCATTTTTTCCTACAGTTTAACCAAAAGATTGATAAAATGTTTTTAGTCGACGACTATTTTCGTTAAAACTTCTTAAATTTTATTTCTTTTCATTATTTTAGACAATTTAATGATTATTGTCGAAGATCCAAAACTATGTGAAGAAATGCATCAATACAAAGTCATAAACAAAAACTAAACACTATATATTGAAAGTTAGCGCCTTAATGAAGCATTTTATTGATGCCGATTACGTGTAGTTAGGACCACGGTCATGTAAACAGTTCTTGACACGCATATACCGATAGCATAGAAGAAATGGTCCGAAAGTTGTGTTGTGATAAAGGAAAACAAGAAGGGCATTCTACGTATGCGTGGCACGCTATGAATGTTACAGACAGAGACATTAGTACTTTATTCGTCTCCGCCTGCCTCGTAAGAACGAGGCCGAAACTGTAAAACCGTTCCATGTTCTCTGATTTCGATGATTTGTGAAGCTCAACATTTTAAACAATTTTTTCTTCCATATGTAAACGGTAGATGGGCCATGGTTTCCGAGAAATTCGCAAAAGCTGTGGGTACAACTGCAGTGTACTTTCGCTGATAATTGTGTTTCTACGGTAGCGCACGCAGCATTGGCTACCAGCGGCCGAATCTATCACTCGCTCTCTCTTTGTCTTGACGAACGAGGCTGGGACGAGCTTGGGTAAACTTCAGTACACAGTTGCATATGAGATACTCTAAGATATGTCTGTTATGATTCAATCAGAAGCGAATGTCGTCAATGTATTGGGTTTGGGTTTAGACTACTTCTTTCAATCTGGCCAGAGCGAGACGACCTGCAGCGCTAGCGTGAAGTAATAACAAACTAATTATAAAAATGGTAGGTGAATGAATAATTGTAATGTAATTCTAGTTAAATGGAATTGTAATAATGATATATAGATATTTGTTATATAATAAATGTAATAAAATAAATATTAACTTTTAGGGTTGACCTTAGTGCGAGCGTGTATCTGTAATTAGGTTTGTGATTATTAAATAGGAATGGGACTATGTGTATTTTCGACCAATCGCGGGGAGACGCGTTCGCGAGATATCACGTCAACGGGAGTCGTAAATTCCCGCTACGATTATAATAATCGACACCACGATTTGATCGATCTTCTCTGAGGAACAAATGTTAAAGTTCATTTTGACATTTACGTTTACTAAGAAAAATATCCTACTATCGATGAAGCAGGAGAAAATTGTAGGTATATCAGAATACCGGGATAACGGAAGACTTTTACATGTAGGGAAAAGGTTAATCAACGATACGGTTTACAGTGACTAAGTGAACTTGATGAGCAAGAACTTAATATTGCGACGTTTAAATCCGTATCAAAGGTCAAATCGGCTGTGCATATTTGCCAATGTGTTTATATATAGTACGTTGTGTTAAGAAATGTTAAGTTGGTATGATCGCTAGTTCCTACAAGCTAAGTTGGTACGACTTGTAACGACGCTCTTCTGTCTCAGGAGTTGACCACGTGTTAATTATCTAAGTGGATCCGGTGTGTTTAGACGTTTTGTACGAGGTGGCGAAATATAGAAAGTAAAATAGAATCTGTGTGAATCAATTAAATGTCGAACTCAAAAAGCTATTTAATAACACGTTGTTCGATCAATCGGCGAATACAAGACAAATCTTACAATTTTAAAGTGGTTATGCACTTCAAATATCTATGTCTCTTGGCGAAATTTTTATCATTGGATGCTGCTTAGGTTGTAACTACGCTTATGGACTATATGATGAATGCAGTAATACCTCAATCAACAAATGCCAGCTTTTGGACTCGCGAAAAACCACATGCAATAATTCGAAAGATTTATTCAAGAATGAAATTATGCGCCAGCAACAATGACATGTGCATTATATTTGCGATTTTTACGTTTACGACTTCGTAGAAAATTTAAAGCAGTACACAGTTAAAGCAAAGGCGTAAACTCTATCTATTTCATACACGATTGCTCACGATTTATGTTATAGTCGACCACTTTGTCAATTTTTGAATGAAACATTTGTATTATAGCGGACAGAATGCAGACCCGTTGCTCATAGAGCATCCCGTTCTCCATATTCGACACTAGTGGACTTTGCTCACAATAAAATGAAAACTGCGTGTAATTTATAAAATATAAAAGTCATAATGCTTGTTAGTTTCAATAAATTCTCGAACGATAGCGTAGATGGTTACTACTTAACAAACTTAAACTGCGATAATATCCATCGAGATAACGATCTACAGTGAGATCCGTTATAACGAGACGTGATAAAGTGCACGCGTACCGAGCGAAAATTCAAAGAAGATTTTCTTGAAAACAAAGCGTCAAACGAAAAATTTTTATTCTATATTTTCGACTTCTTTTTTCGCGTAGAATAACCCCTTTCCGCTTGTACCACTGGTTACCAACCACCTTGTATATCAAAAATATTATCGGATCATTAATTACTACAGTAGTTTAAATGAAGTTACTGAATTCTCAAACATTTATTTTGTTATCGTCTTCTTTACAAATTTCTCATTGATTATATCTGCACCACAACTTGTTACATTTTTAATCACGCAACGAATCTCATTCGCGGTAGCAGGCTTATTTTTAGTAGATGATAATCCTTCTTCTGCTATTACGATACCTCTGCAAGTGTATGACATTTGTTTGTTATATTTTCGTCGGAATCATCACGTGTCGACATGAAGAGTATTGGCCCCGCCCTTCCTTCAGATTAATGCCTTCCACAGAATTCACAGGGATGAGAAATAAACAAACAGATATTACAGGAAAATAGACACAAAAGAAAACACATAACAACCGATGAAGAGAAACACAAGGCAGCTAATTGTTCCATGACACACTTGGTGGATATCGGCTATAAACACGTGCGCGTGGTTCAGTGTCCGGGTGCATAGTCCATTTAAAAATAACCTATGCTAATTAAAATGCCGAGCGCATACGATTAAAAATATATTGAGGTGGATTCACCGCCACGCGCAGTGAAGATAGACTTGTTCGACCGCTTCGCGAAGTGACGCGTTCGCGGTAGTAAATTCTTGTTACTTAAATGATACTTGAGGAATTTAAAGACCTTGATTGTAAAAAATGCTAAAATTTATGACGGTTCGTAGGATTATTGCATGTCCAAATAAGGATGTTAGACATCTGGTGATCATCTTGACCGATAGATGGAGTATGGTTTATGTGAAGGGTCCAAATAAGGATGTTAGACATCTGGTGATCATCTTGACCGATGGATGGAGTATGGTTTATGTGAAGGGACACGGGACGTAACAGTATTTAATGGTAGATTCGCAAGTATTCAGCGACTTCATGATTGTAAGTGCGCGAGTCAACGCGGCTCACCAAATTATACTTATTGCAATATATGTAATTTTGTGCATTACTCCAGATCGACCACGCAGTAGTGATACACTTATGTGTGTGTGAGTATGTGCGTGCGCAGCGTCTCGTAGAACAAAAGAATGTCACTGTTTTGTATACATGGTATAAAAGTAAGACCAGAAGAGTGCTGAAACACGTGTAATGGGTATCCATGAACATCTTGTAAATCACACATTAAATAAATACAAAACTATTTTATTATCATCCCTGCATGTAATTAAAATGTTTCTACATATTTATTTCGGCGATTACGATCCACAATTCTCAACAATACTGCTGCCCGTTCTTCATCTCATTGGAAAATTTAGATTTTTGAAGATGCAACGGTTGAAACTATCTCAGTGTTCGAATTTCAAAATGCCAATGGCGGCTTCGAAACGGAAAATAATTACCAATCGCCGTTGATTGCCTTGACAATTCGGATTCGGATTATTGCTAAGCCTTTGAACGGTGAAACACTGACGAAACCAGCGGCGAAACACCGCTAGAATCATCGAAACACGGGGATCAGTGATCGACTGCTGATGATATGAAAACGACCACGACAGCTTACGATTATTTGAGCAAAAACAGTTATTGCCTCGAATTTTACAATCTTTTTTTATATTTTATAATTTTTTATATTTTATTTTATAATTTTTATAATTGTTGTATAATTTTACAATTAGAACAATTAAATATGATATTGGCAGTAGCACAAATTTTTTCCATAGCTGTATCTGCAAACATACTGAATAGTACTTTTCACTGTTCCAAAAATCTTTTGACAAATTCTGATTGAGCTTTTTTTTCATGGAGGAAACTTTCATAGGAACCCCGCGCCCTCCGGGGTGACGGAGCCCCAGACACGGAGCGCGGCATTGACGCATCACATGCCGCTTTCATGTCTCAGCGAAGGTTCTCCGCCTCTTCGTCGACGCTTGTCTCCTCTGTATGGCGTCCCAGTTCCAGGCCGCGACAATGGCTGCTGCCTGGAACATCTCGTTGTCTCTATCCTTGAGGCACCATCTTGCTGGCGGGCGGGAACGTTTCGTTCCTCTAATGCCGCGGGCCTCTCTCACGGGCATTGTCTCGGGGCCGACCTCCATGAACATATACAGGTGGTCTGAGAGAGTCTCCACCCCTTCAGCTACTCTCCAGCCTGAGACCCGCCGGAAGGCATTGGGGGTACCCCATGTGATATCGACGACGGAACACCCTCTCGATGCCACGCATGTGCTGGTCCGCATGAGGAGCCCGAGGTCCACAGCCCAGTCTGACAGCACCCAGCCACGAGCATCTGTCCTTGTGTTCCCCCATTGCGAGGAGTGAGCATTAAAGTCTCCCAGGATCTGACGTGAAAGGTATCGTCTCACGCAATCGCCAACCCCATCCAGGAACTCCTCAAACGCGACCAGGCCACTGTTCGGGGTGACATATACGCTCACCACCACCATCCCAGCCCACTTGATCGCGGCATACCCCTTGGCCTGTTCGAACAGGATCCCTGCGGCGGATGTGCCCGGTGCTGACGTCCACGTCATAGCGACTAAGCCGTCCAGGTTTCTGGGTTAACTGGGGTAACTGGGTCCGACTCAGTTAGGGGTATCTAGTAGGTGATAGGGCTCGGCTATCACTGCCAGGGCAATCCTGCTCTCTCTTATCGTCTGGAAGAGCAGGTCTTGTGCCCGTTCCGATCGCCCCAAGTTGGTCTGGAGGAGCCGCATGAATCTACTTTGCTAAGTCCATATCCATGGCCGCCTCCCGGCCATCTGCCTCACTCGTGATTGTTTCCTCTATTTGCGGTAGATTTCTCGCGTTGTCGCCCTGTCTCCTGTCCGCAGTAGGCTCCCGAATCCGGCTCGTCTCTTTAGCTTTCGGCGGAACGCATGCCGCCCCTCCCATTCTGTGGGTGGCGGGCGCACCAAGCGACTCACGTGGCGGGCACCTGGGCACGGAAATTCTGACTGAGCTAACCAGCTTGTTGCATACGATCGAAGCACTTTCTAGCGCGCTGCTTCCACAAAATTCTGCGTGCTTTCTAGTAGACTTTGTCTTTGTACATTTCTTGCAAAATAGCAACGAATTAAATGTAAAAGCTGCTCAACACTTATCGGAAAAGGTTCGCATACATGATGAGCAATTAAACGCATGCAGTGGCAAATAGATGGGAAGACAGCACTTCCATATTATCTCGCAATAAGCATAAATTAATGAGTTCTGTCTCTCTAGCTTACCATTTGTGTTATCCACGGAAATGCCAGCTACGTTCCTCCTATAATGGTTATATTTCTGCCATAAACGCAGAAGGTACCTGTTACGTCTGACGACACTCTACCTAGACCAGGTCACACACCGCGGGCGGGATGGCAACCAGATGTCGGCACGTCCTTATCTCGTCCCTCAATAGTCTTAAGAACCGACCATAAATCTTAGGACATTCTAGAAGGTCAGTCAGACCGAACAAATATCTCTAAACTAAATCGGTATCTAAAGGCTATTGTTTATGGCAAAAAGATACTGAAAGTTCGTTTTGCTCACGTACGATACTTTACACTAGCAACTATCTATCGAGGGCGCCTAAGACCCTTCCTAGTCCATCAACCTTCTTGTATCCAATCAGGAACAAGTCTACTGCCCTCACTTTTCCTAACCAAAATCGTCATGAACAAATCAGCTTTCTCGCGTCTTTAGACACACCCATCACTAGCTTTCCTCCGACACAACATCGCCACTTTAACTTACTTATTCTTCACCGTTAGAATAGTCAACACGTCATTACCGAGTTTCATACCTCAAATCAATCACTTACTTAACTTATACATACGCATCAGTGTAACTATCTTCTATATAAAGTTGTTGGAATAAACATTAATTTATACCTGTTAATTCAGTGTAAATTCAGTTGAACCACCCCTATTGTCGTAATAGAAATCAGGGGATCGATCATTTCGTGGCGTCGATTATCTAATCGTAACGGGAATTTACGACTCCCGTTGACCTGCCTTCTCGCGATCGCGTCTCTCCGCGAATGGTCGAAGAAACAAGAAATGTTCGACCTTTTTAAAGTCATATGTTTGACACACTATATCGGTGTGTGGTAATGTCATTTGTGTCATTTGAATATAATGGTTGAACGAAGTGAAGCTTCTACTGTGTTCCTCAATATATAAACAAAACCCCAATTTTGGTTTCTTAATATTTTTATGAAAAATCCAGATTGCATAAATGAGTTACACGCTTGTCCTTCCTAGATTTTAAAGCATAGCCATTTGGCTCTACTACTTTCTTCATTTTATTAATATAATTTATCTTCTAGATAACTTATTATTTTCTACTAGTACACGAAGTACTCTCCTCTGGCGGTAGAAAACTGAAAAATTCTAGTAGACAGTAAAATGTTTCGAAATTTTATCGGAAATAAGCAATAAAGTAAACAATAAACTAAATGAACTGGGATTTGTAGAAGAACAACTACCGATGTTTGGGCTGTCTCACTTTGTGCTATTATAAACAATTTTCCTTAATGCATTCAACCAAAACAGAGAAAGTGGTGATGATGTTTTAAAGTAAAGTAGCCTAATCCATCGTAGAACAGTAATTTAATTAGAGAAACTCGAATTTTCTTTTAACTTTTGTTCGCCTCCTCACGTAATAATAAATAATAATATCAGTAGAAGTAATAATAATAATTGGAAATATAAATTTATATTTTATAAACTATTTTACAGATAGTTGTTGTATTTGGAAATACTATTAGAATAGTTGTACGAACTTTTCCATTTGCAATATTATTTTCAACAATACAAAATGGAATAGTATGGTTTGTATTATTTATAACTATTAATAATATGCATTGTTAATAATATGGCTAACTGCTGAGGAAATTTATTTTTCCGCAAAGCTGAACAATTTTTACTTCGCTGAATAATAATTTCGTAACTAATTTTTTCCTTATCGCGATAGTAATGAAGAGGAACAAAACAAACAAGCAACGATGAAAGAATAGAAAACGGAAGACAAATAAATATCTGAAAATCACATTGAATATCTCTCAAGCATTCCCAGTCATTCATCGTTCGAAATTTAAAAATTCGTCGACTCTACACTCCTTTCTTTCTAAAATCGTGAAATCATATATGAAAGTACTTAGCATAGACGTTTCATAAAAGCGCTGATAAAGATTAGTGTGAGATATAAAGTAAAAAAGGCAGCTATGAATGCGAATGTGAAATACATAAAGTTCAGGCTGAGATCATATGCAATAACAGAGATATCTGAACAGATATACTTTATCGAATTAAGAAATAATTATTAGTTATAATTACGTATATGATATATTAACAAAATTCGATTGTGTATTAAAATGACACTTTGATTCTAAATTGATGGTTCACGATTTTAATCTTGAAATCAAATCACAGATACGTCTTCAGTTTAGAAAAACTTGTGCGAGTTTTCACGTGTCATCAAGAATGGTCTTTCCGAAGTAGGACACAAAAATCTTTCGTATAATGGGGTCCAAGCAGAAGATTTGTTGCCAACTGGTTCTAACAAATTGTTCCACAGATTATTTGCCACTTGATACACATGAAAGAATTTTCGTTTGATTATTAGTATAAAAGTCATGGTATTACACACGCTCCTCCATTATACTTACATATTGCATTAGATTTTTGGCTTAGGTGAAAGCAATCAACAGAAAAATACGATAAATCGGCGAATCCATCCTTGGCAAGCGGTATCTTCGTGTGTTTAAGTGTTGGTAAAATTACAACAGCGAAGTTATTTCTATGAAATTCTGGATAATTGGCGATTTCTTCTTCCAACTCTTGCCACCTAAAAAATTTGGGCAAGATTGTATCAGCATATTCCTCATATGCATCATAGAATCGATGTCGGTATCTAAAACCTATCAGAGAAATATAGCGATGTCGGTTTATTCGAATCATCTAAGCTGCTGAGATTCACAACATCTCAGTCTTGAACTTTGTACAGAATAATCAAACTTGTTATACACACACACGTGTATTGTCAGACAAAATTAATTTTTCACGTATAATGTAGGTCTAGCAAGGGAAAATATCAAAAACGAGGAACTGATTCGAATAACCATAGGGCAATAGGGCAGTGTTACTTGAGTCAACGAAAAAGTATAAGAACTGAAGAAATACAGCAAAATAACTTTCAGAAATAAGTAATGCACGCAAACTGTCAAATTACAAATGAGGATACTATCATTAAAAAAATCTTTCTCTGATGACTAGATGAGGTTTTCCTAAATACGCGATATATTTCACCGTATATCATGCCACTAATAACGAGTCAAATAGTCTATTTCGAAATGTAGATCGTTGAAAAATTCTTCGTGTCCGAATTTCGCGAAATGTAAGATAAATGTGACTTTTATCTTCATCAAATTTAACTAATATCGTAAGTACAAAGCCGAAATAATAAAAATATGTATGCATATGGATTTAATGTCCATCAAAATTAATCGATTTAAATTAAAGTAGAAAACTGAAAGCAACTAGAGTTAACTAGTTATAGATTTGGAAACGTACCAGTTGTTGAAGATAATTTTAACATGAAATTCTACCGTCGAATAAGTTAAATGGCGGTCAACCTGTGTCATTTTATACTGAAATTTTGCAATAAAATTGATCACAATTATCTANATAATAATATTGTAAATGTTGCAATATGAAATAAATATTGTACTCGTTTAAGCATGAGGTACCCAAAAAGCTTCGACAATTCCCTGAATTATACGAACCTCTCCATTATTTTATAATACTCCTGTCTTTGATCTCTGAATTGCAAAGCGAACAAACATGAACATTCAATGGTAGTGGTTATATAGCATTTCAAAGACTTCTTTCCTTGAAGCGCAGCAACGAATTCCTTTAAGTGGGGCATTATATGAATAGTGACAAAAGTCCTGGGTAAATTATCTCTTAATATCGTAAGAGTATTAATTAAATCAGTTTTGTGATTATCCAAAACAGACCACGGAGAAGGAAGTTCGCATATATCGTCACAAAAATCATTGTGCCCGATGAATAAAGAGATCAACTATAAAACATAGAAACCTTATTATTTGAACAGTGAAATAAAAAATGAAACTAACTGAAAAAGACTTGTTGTCCAATTTGATATTTGCTCGAAACACTTTTGATTTTCACTGGTAACTCGGAAATCCCCTAACACAAAACAAATATCCGTAATTTTTAAAATTATTTCAATGAAACTTAAATGAAATAATTATCTTTTTGTTTATTCCACAACGAATATATGAAAACTATGTATAATTTTCATATATTTCTAAAAATATTTCGACTCATTTTCAGCCTTGATAAACATAGTAGTATCTACTACGACACTACTGGCAATAATGTTGCTAATATTATGGATTTGAAAGAAATCGCAAGCAGGCGAAATAATTTGTGAAATTCACTGCTAATATATATTACAGAATGATAATATTAATTTCCCGTTATTATCTCATTACTTTACCTAAAATACGAACCTTCCAATGTCTCTTTATATTTATCCTCGGATCATTTCTCATTTTATTGACTAGATGTTTGGCCATAAATGGCATATCTCTGGACATTGCACCGATCTCAGCGACGTTTAACTGCGAAGCTGATTGAATAGTCAGAGATTCTCCAAGTGCATAGCCCAATAATTTCGGGTTAAATTCCTAATTATAAAAAGAGCCGACTATGAAAGCGTTAGTCTCTTTTATGATTACTAAGTCGTACAAAGCATGATTATATAATTTATGTACGTGATCAATTTTTGAGCAAAGAATTTGAGTAACGTACTTTAAAAATATTGGGAAGCGTCAAGTATGTTCGCCAAGTTCCTTCACCACCAATGCTCGCTGACACGCCTCTGCTTTCAACGAGCAGCTCCAATAAATTAGTTGCGAAAATTCCAGCACCGGCTGTCAAAGAATCGCCCATCGCGGCAATAACATCTATGTCGCCTGGTCTCAAACGATGAACCGACTCGGGAACTTTGGGAGACCTACCACCTAAAGGGATTAGTATAAAAGATTTAGAATACTCGGTTCCTGGAATTATATCGAGCGATAGCAACAAATCCTAACAATTGTACCGCGCTACGGTAATGAATCCATTATTCATTTATTTAAATTTAATGTCAACTTAAAAATATGGCGATAAAGCAATTAATTGGAGATAAAAGGACCTGCCATGTTTGAATAATTGTTCTATCGATTGAATAAATATCGATCGCGAAAAATGACAATACTATAAAGAGATTAGAAATAAACTTAAAAGCATATTAACATTTCTGCGCGTTTAATTAATTTAAATTTTCAAAGCGGAACACTCTCCCTGCGATATAAATTAGGAGTGATTTTGGAAAAGCGAATGCGAAGGAATAATATTTCAGGATGATTTCGTTTTTTCGATAAAAATGATAAATAAAAATTCAACTACCTGTAACGTTGCAAGGAAATGGAACGTCTGATGGGACCTGTATTTGAAGTTTGCTTTCATTTCGCGCTGATTGCGAGAGTGATCCCTCATCGTGCTTTCTTGCTCCTAGAAAATACGTTTCATTAGGTCATACGATTCAGTCGTTACGATCCGGATGAAGTTCATTTTGTGATTTCACTTACACAAACATGGAATCAAATCTATTTTCAGTAATGCGAAAATCACGAGAACTCCTATTTGGCTACTAATATAACTTCGTTTAGAAACTAGGAAACTATATCTGTAAATTCAGTTTCTTATAAATTGAGTTATGCCGCGGACAAACTTGGTCGTTTCATGGATTACTTTCCATATAAATTGCTTTTTGAGAGAGTCACCCAAAAGGAAACATATTACACATGACAATTTTCACAATAGTGATAAAGGTACATCGCTTCATTTGGGATCAATAACGTTGGAACTTTGCATATCATTTTCTTTGAAAAATTTCTTTTATTTAACATCCATATTATACGATAAATATAACGTGATTTTCAGTATCTGAATTAATATCCATCTTACCTCGTAGATATTGTAAAAAGAGTAATATTAATCCCAGGATTAAAACAGCGAGATTTATGGTAAGATTTATTACCATAAATGTAATAGCCAAATAAATAGAAATGAATATCGAATGAACCTATAATATTCTAAACTATGGTGTGTAAAGTATGAAATATCGTACAGCACTAAAAACAAATTTATTACATATGACGATCAAATCTACGTAATCGATGATGGAGTATTAACAAATGAGTAATTTACACTTTTACCATTGCATCCTTAAACAATATTGAAACGCTTAATTTTCTCGCGCTAGGAAATTTCTGGTAACATCCAGGATCATCGATCATCTTCCGTGATGCAACTCTGCCCTAAACGGGCCGTAAACTTTCTGCACATTGTATATCTATATAACGAGGATTGTGTACGCTTTTTCTAAAATACCGCATTTTTTCTTTTGCGCCGTTTTAAAAACACATTAGTTGCGAATTACACATCATTCCCTTTTATATATCGTAGGAAATGGTCACTATGGAAAATAATCACATTAAGCAAACACATACCGATACTTTGGAAAAGCCAGCTACGAAACTGCCGATAATAGTGCAAAGTTATTGGCGAATCTAAAATCTTCCTTTGAGACGCCGTCAGCACGCATAATTGTAACAAAAGGTACAAACGAAGCTTGCCCATCGCGCGTCTTGTTCGACCAACTAACGAAGTGACGAGATACCCGCGAAAACTCGTACTTTCTATCCGGCTATAACTTTATAACAATACTAAATTTATTCAAGGTGGTATCCTTCTTTTCCCTCCCAAAGGTTGTCACGATCTGAGATAAGTGTACTTGTTAAACGGCACAAAAGGCTGCGCTGGCTGCTGCGCACATGCATCATTTCGGAATCTTAATTTTGCTGTAGCCGGTTTTCACGATGAGATGCAATGATCGCTATGAAGGTTGTCCTGGCTGTGATATATTTCGGAGAAATCGTTACCGAAAGTGACGTTGGATTTATGCAAGATCCGCCAATGTATCTCACGCCCTTGTCAATCAAGTACAAGACAAGTCGATGAAACATTTAAAGTTTCGCCATGACGAACGATTATTCATACCTGTTTTCGTCACTAACATAACGTACATAATCACTTAAGTACGATGTCTGATGTCGAGCCACGAAAATGAAACACTTGAAATAATTATTCCACACTTTTTCGCGGATTTAGTATCGTGGTGCAAGATGTAACATCATATATATGTACTCTCCGTATTATTTGCATAATGAACATACATATGCATCATTAATTTTCAATGAAAAGTAATACATCAATGATAATTGAAAATAGAAATATTTTGAGCGTTCAATAATATTTCTACCATTATTGCGAAATATTGTCCGTGACGACAATAAAAATGACAGTGTTTTGGCCATAAATCGAAATGGCAATTGCAAATGATGTTTCTTATGCGTAATTCTTCCAACTGTCGATGCTGGACACCGGATGCTACGCGACGAATGCAAAAATTCTTGAATACACGCGCATGGTATATATTTTAATCGAAGCGTATAAGCGCAGTAGTTCGCTATAGACATCTGCGCTTTTCTGCAAGTAGAATATTCTACAACTATAACTGGCAACAAGATATACTCATTTCCAGTACAGAAACAATGAATGGAATAACGAGTTGGAGTTGTGAATAAGATTTCATTCGTGCAGAATACATTTGTTAATTATTGATTTAATAGCAATATCAAGTACATTAATTAATTACTGACTTTTTTATCTGCAATATATTTCGCTTTTATATTATCGGAGGGAAAAAACCTGAAGCGTAACTCTTCCACATATTTTGCAACTTTTATAACACGCCAAATCTATATTGAATTTATCGAGACCTGATGACCTTCGGGACGCTTATTCATTACGAAACTTGTTTCAAACGTACACACATACATACGTACACGCCTACTACATACGTGCATACACCGAGAGACCAGGAAAGTTGTACGATTTCTCATAAAAGTATTTGAACACCCTTCAAGATGAAGTAACTTTTTGAAAAATGGCCCAAACGACCTCTAAAAGGTGGCGTGTAAAAGAATTTTGGAAGAATTGCAATTTGTCGAAATCGAGAGGGAAATAACAAAATAACAATAATCGCTTCTTACAGCTTTTTAATCTGAACCTGTCATGAATATTTTAAATACATATATACATATATACGCATGCTGAAAGTTTTATCGAAATCGATTGATGCAGAAAAAAGAGACAGTATCAAAAAATATAAGAATCTTCAGATTTATTACAGTTATAGCCCTAAACTCCTAAAGATGCTGCAATTTTCACCATTTTTAATCGTTTATAGCTCGCAACAACGTTAATCGATTTCGATGGTCCTCAGCATTTACATAACGAAACGAGTACATATTTTGTACTAAAAATATGTTTGTCCACTATAAGCTAGCAAGTATTTAGTATGCTCCTCACTGATTTCAATACCTTTGAAATATGTTGTCAAGGTCGTTATTTCGAACAACTTTCTTGTACATATAACGGGTGCTCGGTCTTAGTTTTCGAGTTACATAAAAGTATCATTATGGCGTTGCCAACTACTTGACAAATTTCCCGCTATAGTTCTCGCTAAAGACACATACGCGAATGCAATTTATCTCTTTGATTGAAAGTATAGAAATCAGGATAGATATAAAAAGCAGAATGTTTGCAAATTTGAATGTAGGCTAAAAATAAGTACACCAATGTAGAGAAAGGAATTGTAGGCGCTGTATGTATTTATCTTCAAAAGTTGAAAGAATGCGGGCAACGCCATAATTGGCGTTACATGAAATTCAAGGTTTAGTCCAGTGTACGGCATTGGATGATCCGTAATTATTCCTGCTACCTTCGCACTTAATGCATCAAGGCTTTGGACGGTCGATTAATTTAATCTGATCGTGTAAGCGGATTACCTCGCGCACGGGGATATTTCGGCTAATTTGTAATTGTCGATGACTAAAGAACAAAGCCGAGAATGCAACTTTTTTTTATTCTTGATCTTAAGTTAATTCGAGATTCAAGAATCACACTTTAAATTATTTCACATCTATAATTGCATTATAGCACCCTGTAAATTGACAGCAAACGCATGTCTGGTGACATTTGTCAACAAATTCTAGGTTTTTATGCATAGATTTGAATTTAGTCTCTAGAATACACTCAAAAATAATATATTTCAGATGTGATGTCAAACATGTGGTGTGACATGTGATATGTCATAACCTCTACGTATGCAACACTATTAGAAGGAGAAAACCAAGTTAATAAAGACTGGTGCCCGAGAAACCAAGTTTGGTCAAAAAGTTAAAGCACCAACAATAATAAGATAAAACTGCCATGTACGTGTTTGGCAATTTAAGAAGCACCACGGAAGATAAGGAATTCGAAATTTGTTTAGAGCGTCGATAGAAACCTAACATCCGATAGCCAACGACTTTTGCTCACTTAATTTCTCGGGAACTGACGAATTTATAACGTTTTACAACAGTACATGATTTCACGTGCAAGGTCATTGAATTCATTCCAGCAATCTTAATAATACGTACTGAGAAAAAAAATATTTATGTGGTTCCATGCTGCGATGAGAAAATATTTCTGCCATTGGAATTATCGCGCGATATTGTTATTCTCAAAGTTGTCTATCTCGGATAGACAAATAGATATGAACTTTTTCGTAGAACCATACAATTAAATAGGTTCTTATACCGTGGAAAGCAATAGGTTCTTGTCTATACTAGCGTGTAACCAAACAGGCCGGACCCACAATTTTATAGAATATTGTATATGGTAGCGTGTGTCATCTTCAGTACCTAGCCGCATTGTGCACTACTAGTCCGGGAACAACCAGAACCATAAACTTGAACGCTCTCATTCCTTCTCTAATACTACTAAAGTACTCGAAAAATACAACTGCTGATCAAATATCTCCTCTCTGGAGGCATACAAGTATGCACATACGCAAGAATGCTGTTAGTTTCCATTGATTCTTCTTTAATAAGTATTTTATCGAGTGAACGTCGTTTATGAGTAGAGAACGCTGAAATGAGTGTCGAATTTCCAAGTCGGTGTGACAGTCACATCGGGCCACAAAGATGCAAAAGGTACTTTATCTACTCTTATGTTGCCTATGTTTGTATCTACCTATATGACTTACCGTCGTTATCATCTGACTATGTTCTCTTTTTACCCGATAGGGGGCACCGTTTTATCTTTCCTTTCGTATTAATTTTTCTCGTATTATCGTACCGATCTGCCGTCTCTCTTGATGTGTTTCATATTCATCGTTTATCGCTGTAATTTCTTATTTCTCTGAACAGTTTTAACTTGCTTACATACTGCCTTTTCTCTTACTTTCTTTCTGTATCTTTACTTTCTCGGATTAATCACTTCTTCTTCTTACCCTCTTAGTACTACTTCATCTTTTCCATTAAACCATGAAAACTAAAATTTTATCTTTCCTCCCTTATTAACTCGAGTTATTTCTACGCTTATCAGCTCGTGACCCCCAATTGTAAAAATAAATTCAATCTTTTTCTATTTAAATAGAGATACAAATAGTTTTTTTCAAATATACAAGGTATAAGTATTTCATGTTTGGGGGAAAATATTTCTTTCAATTATAAAGGAAATATTTGTTTAATACTAGAAAAAAAACATTTGTTTTCTGTATATAAGAGAAATATTTATACGAATAGTTTAGCCTCCAGACCGTAAAAACTGTGCTTACTATTCATATCTCTTCATTCACACGCATATCCCTAAATTGACCCTTATTTTCTATTAAATGGAACGAAATATTTATTTTATATTAAAATTAAAATGTCTTTCACTTTTCTTTAGATATTGAGTGAATGCATATACAATATTATTGCTATTAGGGTATGAAACGAGTATCGAAATTTGTGGGAAGTATAAAAAGGATGTCGAAACTTCCGTGCGATATCCTTTTTATACAATACTAGTTTGGTATCAATTCGAAAAGGATCAATATCGATAAAGGATACCATTGCTTTCGATATATATTGATAACAGATTGAAATGATTTTATGTGAATTCATGTTCTATTAATCAGTTGTTAATTTCAATGATTATATATATATTAAAATATTACTTCCGATATAGTATTAATATTATGTGAAATTAAATATGTATTGTATATAATTACTCTGTCTACAAACATACGAATCTTCCAATGTTTCTTTATATCTATCTTCGGGTCCTCCTTTATTTTACTCACCAGATGTCGCCATGAGTGTCATATCTTTAGACATAATTCCAGGTTCAGCGACGTTTAACTGCGCAGTTGGATCAATACTTATAGCGTCTCCAAGTGAATAACCTACTAATTTAGGATTGAATTCCTGCATATAAGAAAATCGGACTATGAAAGATTTCAGTATTCGGATTTATAGCGATAACACAAATCATATGCGTAAACAATGGAAATATAAGAAATGAACAAACTTTAAGAATATTCGGAAGAATCAGGTACTGTCTCCAAGTTCCTTAACCGCCGATACTGTCTACTATGTCTCTATTTTAAACATTCACTTTGAACGTATAAATCGGAGTAACAGTACTACTTATTATGTGGGGTAACATTTTATTCAGCTCTGACTGTCACGTCTGCTCCCTATTTCGTCGATGGTGTCTATACCTTAACTCCGACTGGTCAAAGAACTACAAGGTTTGTGAACAAACAATTCAGAAACCAAAGAGAGCATTCAGAAATACATTATTGTGAAAGATATTTATTTTCTATTATCATTGTTTATAGCTATTTATATTGTCTTTCAAAGACAAAAAGGTAACGTTCAAATAGTCAGTATACAAAATATAATATTATCCATAACAAAGTTATTATACCCGATATTTTTGTGATCTGATCTATCCAGTACAACCTAAAATAACCGAAAATGTATGTATTTATATTAATTCCTATTTTTTTATACGAAGATACTTTTATATGCACCTTGATAACCGTTGTTGTGCTGTTGAATTAAAGTCTTCCTTCAGAATAAATTTCCTCATTCCCATCAGGTAAATTGCAACGTACTTCTCCCAATCCATATCCCGTAAATCTAGTCTGACCATATCGCTGTCCTTCAACATTTTCACTTTTCTCACCAAACCGGAACAGTTATCCCTTTGGAAAGTCCATTCGTGCAGAGCGAAATATGCTGTCATTGTAAACAGCTTATTGCCATTTTGGAGAAGTTTCATCATTCTAAAATATCAGTTTTACTTTTATTATAGATGGAAACAAAGATTCTCCCAGAAAGATTGTTCTCGTTGTTGGACGATCGATTGAATACTCACATTGGTTTACTACCTCGGAGTCTTAAAAAGATATCTATGGCGAACGCAGGCAAAACATAAGGAATTACAGCCAGAACGTTGAAAATATATTTATTAGTTGTCATTGGACAACCCGGGTACCATAGCG
>NW_025219976.1:25220-29401 GCF_014825855.1 Bombus pyrosoma | reverse complement strand
TGATTTTTCTGTGCGCACCCGTGGAGGAAACGAACGCGGTGCTTATATGAAATCTGCATAAACGTTGTTTATATAAGCTATTATTCATTAATTATTTATGGAGTCAAAAGGAAGCATATTTCCGACATGTCGTTAGAGATGTCAATGAGTAAACTTTAATAAATAGCAATGAATATAATCTGTAATCGATGGTTAATCGTGTTCGTGTAAAAAACAAAGCGCAATTTTTTTGTTCTCCATTTCCATCTTATTTTAGCTTCAAGATTCCGCAACCAAACAGCTTGTAAAAGCACCTAACAGCGTGTCCCGATTTATCCGAGCACCAATTATCCGATTATCCTAATACCGGAACAATCTATTATCCAAACATGATATTACTTTCTAACGAATGCCTCTTCTGTTTGAAATATCTACTATATTCATATTCTATTGTCCTTCATGTACAATATATTCTAATGTATTCTTTCCTTTATTCGGTTAAATAAATTCTGATTATTAGACTTTAGTATGAAACTAATAGTGCTGTAGCTATCGAAACAAAACAACAGAAAAACTCGAAAGTGGTGTAAATGGAGTAGAATTTGTAAATATACACGGTGTTGGGAAAGGCCAAATGACATACGCTGTATGTACTGATATAATGAACTGGCTTTACTACGAAACAGCTAATGAAATGATAGTGAAAAGGTGCCTTTTCAAACGTACGTATTCGAGAAATGGCTTCGATGACTCAGAGTACAAAAGGATTGTAGCTCTTTGCAGTTAATTACGTTGAAAGAATTATGTCACTTAGCAGCCAAGAAGATATGAAGTCCATATATACTTAAAAGAATTGTCATTCAATCTTAATCAGTATTTCAATAACAGAAATTTCGTATTAACGTGATTGTTCCATTATCCGAACTGTTCTGCCTCCCTGTTAAGTAGGATACGGGAGGCTCTACTGTATTTCAGATTACCTGGTTGAAATTTTACTGTCATTGCAAACTGATGAGCAAAATGCGATAACGTAACTGAGCACAGCGGCCAATGAAATCAACCACGACATAAAATATTTACATATTACGTGTCTCATATTATATTCATGTCTTTATTATAATATCATATATTCTGTAATTTAATTATGTACGTATGTATGTATTTATTATTATGTACGTATCTGTTATTGTATTCATATATATGTGTATTGCTTTGTAAAATGTAAAATATAAAATAAATATTTAGCAATTCAAAAATTTCATTTAAACTATTGTAGTAATTAATGGCCCGGTGACATTTTCGATATATATGATATTGATAATAATAAATGACATTGATGAAACACACAGTTGATTACAGAATAACAAGGAATCGTCTGTTACCTGATTTCCACTGTGTATTGTTTACCAAAGATCGAACAAATGTGCGACTTCACGTCTGTCACAATACTGAAACGATATTCGATGTGATACTCCTCTCGATATTCGTACCTTTCATAACATCACCCTACTACTCAAACTGGATAATATTATGCATGAATAGTTCGATTAATATATTTATCTCCAAATCAAAATAAGAAATAGCCTTTAGTGGTCTTTGATTGTGAAAGATCGATGGGAATTTACTTTTTTTTTTATCACTGACTGCTTCTACTGTTTGCATGGTTCTTTTAAGACTTCTTTCCTGGTTGAGGAAAATCCGTCGAAATATTCCTGTGCTTGGTTTCATCTTCTTACACGAACAAAAATATGTCAGCTTGAGCAACATAGTGCAGAACGATTACAAATTTTTTTTTATTTGGTTGTTTATTTACAATCATTTCTCATTGAGAATTATAAGTAACTTCCTCTGGCGCGGCACTGTAACTTGGATTATAAAGTTTATAGTATGTTTGATTCTAGTTGAATCTAATGCTTCAATCTAGAGGCTATTGTCTTTATAGTCCGCGGATCTGATCCGTCCTGTCAGATAGTTGGGTAACTAATGGGTTTTGCTGGTTGTTAACTCTTATATTATATCTGTTTCTGAACTTGTATATTTCTTTCTTACCCGTAGGTATCTTGAGGTCGTGATGGATTGTTTCGTTGGTAACATACCAAGGGTGCATCTATTAAGGATCTTAGAGTTTTTGATTGGAATTGTTAGAGAATTTCTATGTCGGAATTGCTCGTTAGATCCCATAGGTCCAGACAGGTTTTAATATGGCTTTATGAAGCATTATTTTACTTTGCCTGTTTAATTTGGAATGTCGGCCAATGAACCAGTAGAATTTTTTGAGTTTAGCCTTCATTTGCTTCGATTTGTCTATGATGCGTTGTTTCCATGTTAATCTCCTGTCCAGAGTCATGCCCTGATTTCTGACTGAATCCCCGTTAGGAATTGTAACACTGTTAATGGTCACCTGAAGGCAGGTTTGTTTTCGGAGCGTGAAGGTTACATGTGTAGATTTGTTTTCATTAAGTTTGAAGCCCCATTTGTGGAACCACTTTTCCATAGAGTCGAGACTTCGCTGGAGAGTGGAGGGTGCAATTATCGGGTCTGCGTGGGATGCGAGTAGTGCTGTGTCATCAGCAAATGTCGCTGTGGTTGTCTCTGTTAAGGTTGGTAAATCGGCAGTGTAGATGGAGAACAGCAGGAGTCCAAGGACACTGCCTTGGGGTATGCCAGCTGCTATTGGAAATGTTGCGATTGTGGTGTCTGAGTACTTTATCATGGATTGTCTATTGGTTAGGTAGGATTTTAGGATGGAGTAGTAGGCGTGTTGTAAGATTTTCTTTAATTTAAACAAAAGACCTTCATGCCACACTTTGCCGAATGCCTGTTGAATGTCTAGGAATACTGCAGAGCAATATTTTTTCTTTTCTAGATTTTGGCTTATATTATGTGTTATATAGTGAATTTGCTCTATCGTAGTATGTTGTTTCCGAAAACCGAATTGGTGATCTGGCAGTGTTTTCAAACCCTCTAAGAGTGGAAGAAGTCGATTCGTGAGCATCTTCTCGAATAGTTTTGACAAAGTAGGCGGAAGACTAATTGGACGATAGGAGCTAGTTTCGTGTATTAGTTTTCCTGATTTAGGGATGAGAGTAATCAGTGATATTTTCCAAAGTTTAGGATGGTATTCAAGGCGAAGGATTGCGTTAAAAATTGATACGATGAGTAAAAACCCTTTTATGGGAAGTTCTTTGATTACTTTATCACTTATTTGACCATGCCCCGATGCTTTCCTGTGATTTAGGCGATGGATTCTGTAACTTTTGAAGAAGGGAAAGGTTCAATAGGAGGACATATTTGGAAGGGAGGATGCACGTTATTTCCGGGGCAATATTGGAGGAATGAGGTTTAAATACGTTGGATAGGTGTTTAGCGAACAGGTTGGCTTTTTCTTTAGGGTTACGTGCCCATCCACCTTGCGGACAGCGAATTGGAGGGATCATTTGCGGGAGACGCGTGAGTTTCCTGGGCGCCTTCCATAGTGAGTAGTTGGAGTCTGCTGTGGGAGACAGATTTTTTTTTTTATATTATTTATTGTAATTTTACAATTTGTCCAGTGGGACATTTGGTAAAATATTATAACTTAAATATACATAGCATGTGAATGGCTACCCCCAGCGGGGCACCATCTTCGCGTTTGTTAGGTTATGTTCTTTGATCGCTTCCGCAGCCATCCGGTTTGGGTGTGTTGCCACTCTTAATCTGTACCTTTCTGCGCACCTGCTAATATCCTCCTTGACCGTTGGTATTCTCAGGTCCTTCCGAAATCCTCGTTTCTACCGTACCATGGGGCGTTTACTATTGTTCTAAGAATTTTTGCTTGTAATGTCTCTATTTTGTTTATATGGCTCATTGCTGCTGTCCCCCATAGTGGTACTCCGTATGTCCAGATTGGTTTTATGATTGTTTTGTATATTTTTAATTTATTTTCTATGCTTAGTTTGGATTTTGGACTTGTTAGCCAGTGCATTTGTCTCCTTGTTGTCTGTATTTTGTCTGTTATTGATTTAATATGCTGTTTCCATGTGAGTTGTGTATCTATGTGGAGTCCTAGGTATTTGACTTGTCTTGTTTGTGTTATGTGCGTGCCGTTCAGTAGGATGTTTGGTGGCGTCTGTTTTCGCAATGTGAATGTAATATGGTTGCATTTGTTGGGGTTTGCTTTTATTTGTTTAGCTTGCAGCCACTTTTCTATTTTTGTGGTGTGT
>NW_025219976.1:18207-21999 GCF_014825855.1 Bombus pyrosoma | reverse complement strand
CATTAACATTGAAATGCATTTATATTTATCTCACACAAACGTAATAGTATTACTTCTGCGTAGGTGCTCGGAAAAATTGACAAACGCATATATACGTCCTTAGTCCACAGCGATGACTTTCGCCAGACGCATATATGCATCCATAGCACTCTTTTGAGACTTCTTTCCTTGTTGAGGAAAATCGATCAAAATATCCCTGTGCTTGGCTTCATCTTTTTACACGAACAAAAATACGTCAGCTTGAGCAACATAGTGCAGAACGATTCCAAATGAACGATGTTTCTACTGGCTCATTGGTAGACGCTCCCACCTAAATATGCAAATTAAAATAATGCTATATACAGCCATATTAAAACCTGTTTGGACCTATGGGACCTAACTATGGGAAACAGCGAATAATTTCAACATCTAAATATTCTTCAACGATTCCAATCAAAAACTCTAAGATCCTTAATAGATACACCTTGTTATGTTACCAACGAAACAATCCATCGCGACCTCAAGATACCTACGGTTAAGAAAGAAATATACAAGTTCAGAAACAGATATAATATAAGAGTTAACAACCAGCAAAACCCATTAGTTACTCAACTATTTGACACGACGGATCAGATCCGCAGACTATAAAGACAATAGCTTCTAGATTGAAGCATTAGATTCAACTAGAATCAAACATACTATAAACTTTTATAATCCAAGTTACACTACCACGTCAAAAGAATTTACTTATTATTCTCAATGAAAATTGATTATAAATAGTCTACCAAAAAAAAAAGAAAAAAAAAAAAAAAATGGACGGTCCATGGTTAGTAGCTTACAAGTCGTAGAGAAGAAGATTATGTGATTCGCAGACGTAAATTATCCTGCGAAACGTTTTTTAAAAAAAGTCATTGATTGAACATCAAATCTGCTTGCTCATTAAAATTCGTAACGTCGTATCGTAAACTGCTCCACGATACGACTTTCGAATAGAGAGGATTAGTCATTCCTCTGAAATTTCTCGTTCATAAATAATTAATGAACATATATACATGTAAACAATTTTTTGCAAGTTTACACATCGTAGTAAAATCACTGCGGTGGTCGGACTGTTCCCAGATAAATCCTAACAAAAATAGCAATATTCACAGAAAATTACGTACGCATTATGAATTTATGAGCTGTTAATAAACGTTCCCGCAAGGAGGACTTGCTTATGTGAGTCTATGGGGGCTGGCAAACCCTCGTTCCCGAAGCCAGAGAAGAACGTCGGGGCAAGCGTCCCGCTTACGTAAGTCCTCTATGTACACCGCAGGTAAGGTCGCCGGGAGTGTAAGGCGTTTAAGTACGGTTACACTCTCACTACGTGGCCTTGGGTAGTAGCGCACCCACGATCCTAAAGCCAAGGATGGGACCGTCAGAATAAGTTCCTGGGTACTTTGTGCTTTCAGGCCCCCGCTTCCGTGAGTCCCAACTGGAACTGCCGAACATGGTTAGCAGGTCGCCGGCCGGCAGTGACGTGGCCGTACACCCACACGATAGTCCCACCAATGACTAAGGTTTGTACTACGGGGATCGAGTAAAAGCCTGGAGGGAGTAGCGACTCCTCAGCTCGGCCAATTATGGGTTTGGACTCGTGGTGGCAGTGGTTGATGGCCAAGATGCTGGCAAGAGGGCCGATTTAAGAGGTATTGGTTCCCCAAATGGACTTCGGTGGGTGAGCAGCGTCCCACCTGCCCCGGAACAGTCCTGGAGAGGCGACAGGACTTAGAAAGCGCCCCGTTCGACCTGAGACGAGTGCCAGCCCCTGCCAGGCTTAACTATTCCAGGTAGCAAGATACACTTTGTGTGCTGGTTGGGCGTAACCCCAACCCCTATGGCCCTAGGGGGCCCAGGTACTGTATGGCGATACATTTGCGCTAAGGAAAGCACCCGTTACTTAATTACTTACTTAATAATACTTGTTAATAAACGTTTTTTTTATTTTTTTTATTTATTGTTTGTTTATGTTTTACAATTTGTCCATAAGGACATTTGGTAAAATATTATAATTTAAGTTTTGATAAAATATAGCATGTGAATGGTTACCCCCAGCGGGACTCCATCTTCCAGGTTGTTTATTGTTCTATTGTGAGGTCTGCAGGATGTTTCTTCTTCAGTCTTCTTTCTATTATTGTTTTATTCGTTTCTGCAACCAGCTGATTTGGGTGTGTTGCAAGTCTTTCTTTATACTTCTTTGCATATCTGGCGATTTCCTCTTTAACTGTTGGAATCTTTAAGTCTTTTCGTATATCTTCATTTTTGACGTACCATGGAGCGTTAACTATGGTCCTTAGGATTTTTGCTTGCTCTGTTTCTATTTTATTTATGTGACTCATTACTACCATCTCCCATAGTGGGACTCCGTATGTCCAGATTGGTTTGATTATTGTTTTATATATATTTAGTTTGTTCATTATGCTTAATTTAGATTTTCTATTGATTAACCAGTACATCTGCTCCATTTGTTCACGTATTCTGTTTGTTATTGATTTTATGTGATGCTTCCATGTAAAGCGTGTGTCTAAATATATTCCTAGATATTTGACATACTTTGTTTGCGCTATGTGGGCGCCATTTAGTTGGATGTCTGGTGTTTTTCCTTTTCTAAGCGTAAAAAAATGAGACAATAAGTATGGTAAAATAGCTTTAATAAAACCTCTTTCTTCTCCTGGGCGAGAGGGATTCGAACTGTGACGCCTCGCATTGTGTTACGGGCCTCAACGAGCGTACCTATCTACCTCGCCTTCTTAATAAACATGGCAATATGTATTGGGTTGTATGAATCACACACAATTTCCGTACAAATCATTGATCACTTTTATTGCGATATTCACATACACACGAATCCTATATCCTATTTATATTTAACTTAAATACCTATTACTTATTATGTGAAATATTTTATCCAGCCTGAATGTCACATCAAGTCTCTATTTCGTCGATTGCATCATATATTTTAATGCCAACTGGTCAAACAACTACAAGGTTTGTGAGCAAACAACTTGAGAACCAAAGTGAGCCTTTAGAGCAAATGAAGGATTCTCAGAAAAGTTTTACTTTAGAACTATCTTATTTTACAATATATTTATTTTCTATCGTTGTTCTTTATTACTCAGTAGACTTTTCAATGATTAATTATTATTGTCAACGAATAACTATCTCGTAACTTTTGTTTGGTGGAGGATGGAAGAGGTTTTTGTATTATATTGTTGATTATAATGTTGTCATTATAATGGAAAAATGATCATGGTCAGTGAGAAAATTCAATGTACAAAATATTCGTTGTAAACATTATTTTTTTCTATATAATTGTTTTGTTGTTCAGTATAACAAGGATAACATATAAGGACACGTCGTAGAATTTTTGCGGAAAAATTAATATTTGAATATTTCAGTGCAGCATATATTTTATGTCTTATTTAAGTAGAAGGATATTTGAATATATATTTGAAGATACTAGATAAATATTCGCAAAAGTTATTTTGCTAGAAACATCAAGGACTACAGGAATCGTCATCTATGAATTGCTTACAGCTCTAAAATCATGAGCGTATAAATACATGCTTTCCTATTAAAATTTTATAGAAAAAACAAGCAATGTCATAAATGGATTTATTTAGAAAGGAGACGAGTGAAGAGACAAAATGAAAAGGATGATGACTCCCTTCTTCATAAAATTGTATTTATATTCCTTTGGTTTAAACAGAAGAAATGACTTTCAAATAGTCAGTACACGATACAGTATATTATCCATAGTAAGATCATTATACC
>NW_025219976.1:7301-16607 GCF_014825855.1 Bombus pyrosoma | reverse complement strand
ATCTGGAGGTTTCAAGCTCGTGCTGCAAATTCAGTAATAAGTGAACGTATTCTTCACGATATAATTATAAATATAATATTCGTGAATCATGAAACAACGTTTGCGTATAACTTATCCTTACGTATAAACTTTTTCCTCGATCTCACGTAGATTCGCATTACTAAAAGCTGTGCTGACGTGGACGAAGCTAATTGGATGCTTTATTTCGTTCCAAAGTTCGATGACACGAGCAGTACCTTTGGTATTGACATTAACAGCGACGTGTAACGGCTCGTTGAATCTCACAGTGGCCGCGACGTGAAACACTATGTTTACTTTCTCTAACAACAGATTTCTATCTTCTCGCAAAAGACCTAAATCCGGCAGACTCACGTCACCTTTCATGGGATAAACTTTGCTCAAAACTGAGGGGTGTTTTGCTTTGATGTTATCGTAAATCTAAAGACGAAAAAATACCAGCTCAATTCCAGAAAGGAAATTTAGTCAATTTGGCCCCTGACAGGCTTGATCATTGAAAGAAACAAGAATAATATTTACGAACGGGATCATCTATGAGCTTCTTAAATCGTTGTTCTATTGTTTCGTTAGTTTTTGGACGAATTAGTATAAAAATGTCAGCGATGCGTGGACACATGCGGATCAGTTTTTCCAGGAGAGCTTTTCCAACGAAACCGGTTGCTCCAGTCAGAAGGATCCCATTACCGGCGTAGAATTTCTCGAGAGAATTCGTCTTATTCAATCCTTCATTGGTCCCATTTTTATTCGTTTCTTTATTAATTGTATCCATGTTTCAGGACCTTCACACTTTCAGTTCCAACATTTGCCATGGAGTAACAAATAGTAAGTGGAAAATCTTTTAAAATAATGTGCGAAATTTGTTATAGCTGAGATATTGTACATATTATTTTCCAAAGAAATCTGCAGATAATCTTAACAAAGATAAACATAATTCAACAATTATAGTTTCGTCTTGTATAAATCAAATAATTGCGTTATATCAATGGCGCTTCCATTGTAATTTAAAAATGTTTCTTCCATACGGTGGACTTTAATTAAATAAAGCAAAAAGTTGAAAGAGCTATTGAGCAGTAAATACAATTTTTCATGTGGCTGTACATTAATTTGTATTATTACGCATTACTTCATTAAAGGATATGACAATTAATACTTCGAATATAACTTTAAACAATCTTTTTGTAATTTCCTTTGGCCTTTTCATTTCTTATTTTATGTGCATGTATGTCAATATTGTAATATGTAGTAATCAGTAATTTACGTGGAAAATGTGCGTGGTCGTGCGAGACGATCGCGATGCGTATGTGTAATCTGCAGAAACATTGTTTATATATGCTGTTATTCATTAATTATTTATGGGTCAAAAGGAAGCATATTTCCGACATGTCGTTAGAGATGTCAATGAGTAAACTTTAATAAATAGCAATGAATATAATCTGTAATCGATGGTTAATCGCGTTCGTGTAAAAAACAAAGCGCAATTTTTTTGTTCTCCATTTCCATCTCATTTTAGCTTCAAGATTCCGCAACCAAACAGCTTGTAAAAGCACCTAACAGCGTGTCCCGATTTATCCGAGCACCAATTATCCGATTATCCTAATACCGGAACAATCTATTATCCAAACATGATATTACTTTCTAACGAATGCCTCTTCTGTTTGAAATATCTACTATATTCATATTTTATTGTCCTTCATGTACAATGTATTCTAATGTATTCTTTCCTTTATTCGGTTAAATAAATTCTGATTATAAGACTTTAGTATGAAACTAATAGTGCTGTAGCTATCGAAACAAAACAAGAGAAAAACTCGAAAGTGGTGTAAATGGAATAGAATTTGTAAATATACACGGTGTTGGGAAAGGCCAAATGACATACGCTGTATGTACTGATATAATGAACTGGCTTTACTACGAAACAGCTAATGAAATGATAGTGAAAAGGTGCCTTTTCAAACGTACGTATTCGAGAAATGGCCTCGATGACTCAGAGTACAAAAGGATTGTAGCTCTTTGCAGTTAATTACGTTGAAAGAATTATGTCACATAGCAGCCAAGAAGATATGAAGTCCATATATACTTAAAAGAATTGTCATTCAATCTTAATCAGTATTTCAATAACAGAAATTTCGTATTAACGTGATTGTTCCATTATCCGAACTGTTCTGCCTCCCTGTTAAGTAGGATACGGCAGGCTCTAATGTAGTTCAGATTACCTGGTTGAAATTTTACTGTCATTGCAAACTGATGAGCAAGATGCGATAACGTAACTGAGCACAGCGGTTAATGAAATCAACCACAGCACAAAATTTTTACATATTACGTGTATCATATTATGTTCACCTCTTTATTATAATATCATATATTCTGTAACTTAATTATGTACGTATGTATGTATTTATTATTATGTACGTATCTGTTATTGTATTCATATATATCTGTATTGCTTTGTAAAGTGTGAAATATAAAATAAATATTTAGCAATTCAAAAATTTCATTTAAACTATTGTAGTAATTAATGACCCGGTGACATTTTCGGTATATGTGATATTGATAATAATGAATGACATTGATGAAACATACAATTGAATACAAAGTAACAAGGAATCGTCTATTACCTGATACTATTTCCACTGCGTATTTTTTTACCAAAGATCGGACAAAAATGCGACTTGACGTCTGTCACAATACTGAAACGATATTCGATGTGATACTCCTCTCGATATTCGTACTTTTAATAGCATCACCCTACTCTACTGAAACTGGATAATATTATGCAAAATAAGAAATAGCCCGTAGTGGTCTTTGATTGTGAAAGATTGACGGGAATTGACTTTTTTTCATTACTGACTGCTTCTACTGCTTGTATTTTAATGACATTAGCATTATATATAACTTCTTAGTAATCAAGATGAAGGGAGAGATATTTGCATTACAAATTCTATTTCTGATAATTACGGATAATCTATTCTGGTGGAGTCAAAAAACACCAACACAGAGCCAGTGTAAAAAGTATTCATATAGTACAAAACCTTAGCAATATTATAGTATAACATCGTTGATTATGAAATTTTTAGCAAATGAAAAATATACATATATTCTTGCAAACTCTGGAAATAATTAAAAAAAAGTATTCGATACATATTCCTGTTATGAAGATATTAATAAATATCTGGCTAATGGTAAAAATATATGTGTAATATATATTTGTAGAGTTAGCACTCCATAGGATAAACGTACGTAAATATTTAAAGAAATATCATAATAAAATAAAATAAAATAAAAATTATCATAATAAAATATTATAATAAAAATTATAATAATATAAATCTGCATCAAAGCGTAAAAAAAATGGGTTTAAAGACAATTTCCTCCTGATGCAAGATAATTATTCAAAGCCCAATGATGCACGATATACAATGTTATATAATACAATGCTAATCCACTAGTGTTTATGTTGTATCATGTTTGGAAACACTTATAAATAGCTCCGCAATATAAACATTATTGAAAATATATAGGACCACTTGAAACAAAAAATATCAAGTATGGAAAAATATTTCCACGACAGTTTCAAGCCATAAAATCAAATGGAAACTTCCCACGGAAACGTCGAGATCGGTTAGATTCTGAATTTGATAAAGCTTTGCAAATTTAAAAAGCAGCGCAAAATATTAGACTCGTATCTTCTTTAGCTGCGATATGCCTAATGCTGATGTCTAAGAGGTTATTTCGGAAGCAGTTAAATGCAAATGAAAATTTGCTAATACAAATTTCATGATTTCTAGCGTATTGAAACACTTAATACATTGACTATGATACCAAACACCCCTCAGGAAAAGCACACGGAGGAACCGCAGTGATAATAAGAAACGACATAAAACACCACTTATACAGCCAAGTTAGTAAGGAATATATCTAAGCAACCACCGTTACAGTACAAACTAGCAGCAATCATTTTCAATTGTCAGCAGTATATGTACAAGACTACAACTCAAAGCACACACTATGGGGATCAAGAATTACTTCACCTCGAGGTAGATCCCTGGAAAAATACATTAGAAACAATAACCTCAATATATTATCCACAGGAATACCGACATACTGGCCGACAGACCTGAGCAAAATATCTGACCTACTCGATTTTGAAGTTACAAAGGGAATAAACGCAAATAAGCTAAAAATAGCACCCAGCCTAGAGCTTAGTTCCGATCATACACCCATAATAATTACATACAGAAACAAACCAATAATTTATAACAATCCAGATACACTATGCAATAAAACCACCAAGTGGCAATCATTTAAAGAAATAATAGAGAGTAAGATCAACTGCAACATCCCATAAAAGACACCCGAACACATTGAACAAGCAGTAACAATACTTACAGAAACTATTCAAGAAGCAGCATGGGCATCCACCATACCTGAAGCAACCAAAAGACAAATAAAAATAATTCCGCCAGACATCCTTGAAAAAATTAGAGAAAAAAGAAAAGCAAAAGCAAAATAGCAAAAACATAGATCACGAGAAAAAAAACACCTAAACAAACTTGCAAAGTAAATAAAAAACAAAATAAAAGAGCACAATAACAACGAATTCACAAAGTTCATAGAGACACTCTCTGCACACGAGAACTCCAACTACTCCCTATGGAAAGCCACGAAAAAAATAAACAAGCCAATTAAACTAGCCCCAGCAATCAGAAAAGCAGATAACACATGGGCGAGAAGCAACGAAGAGCAAGCTGAAGAATTTTCCAACCACCTATGTAACACATTTACACCACATAATATCAACAACAGCAACTTCAATGGTCATACGGACGAAGATGCGCCAACCACTAGTACCTCAACTGACAAGCAATGCACCATACCTAAAACAACAACACAAAAAATTAGAAACATAATCGAAAAAACAAAAAACAATAAAGCACCAGGTATCGAGCTAATCAATGGTAAAACCTTGAAAATCCTTCCTCCAAAAGCGATAGGACTAATGACAATAATATACAATGCAATACTAAGAATCCAATACTATCCTAAGCTATGGAAACTAGCACAGATCATAATGCTATCTAAACCAGGCAAAGACCCACATCAAGCAGCATCCTACAGACCAATATCGCTACTTCCCGTGTTTTCAAAAATCCTAGAAAAAATAATATACGTCCGCCTAAAACCAATAATTGAGAAGGAAAAATTAATACCAGATCACCAATTTGGATTCAGAAACAAACACTCCACGATAGAGCAAATNGCACAGGCTCATCAATGAAATAGTACTAGCATTAGAAAACAAACAATACTGTACAGCCCTCTTTATGGACATCGAGAAAGCATTTGACAAAATAAACCATGAAAGTCTGCTACAAACAATCAGAAAACAATTCCCGGAGCAAATATACCAATTAATAAAATCCTACTTAAACAGCAGAACCTTCGTAATAAAAATCAAGTACACATACTCCGAAGTTAAACACATCAAGGCAGGGGTTCCCCAAGGAAGCGTCCTAGGACCAATACTACACACACTATACACGACCAACATACCAACAAAGTAACAAAATACTGACATTCGCGGACTACACCAGATGCGCGGAAAAGTACAGAGAAAGAATAGCAACACACCCAAACCGGCTGGCTGCGGAAACGATCAACGCAAGCATAGAAGGAAGACTGGAAAGGGATCACCCAGCAGATCTCACAAAGGATATAACCTAACAAACACGGAGATTGTACCCCGCTGGGGGTAACCATCCACATGCTATGTATATTTAAGCTATTACTGGACAAATTGTAAAATTTAAATAAATAATAAAAAAAGAATTTAATACACTGACGAATTGACGAATTGATTGACGATTGACGATTGACGAATACGAATCGAGTAAGAGAATTTCTAGAGCTTGAGAAAGAGAGTGGAGAGAGTGACCGCTCTCTTGACTTGAGAACAAGTAAGTTTTGTTCTTGTGCGATTACGGAGGAAAGCTCGGTGTGGGTGTGTCTTTTGAATTAAGAAAACGGATTCGTTGCTCACACTTTTCGTTAGTAGAGTGAGGGTAACGATCTGCGATGCCCATTGGTTATAGCCAACGTGAAGAAATGACGATTTGAGGAGGAAGCCTCCGATCGACGTGGCTCGGTGTTGACCTTGTTCATAGGAAAAACCGGCTTTTCGGTTAGACACTTATCCACTTTTTCCCTTAGGTGACTATCCGCTTTCTCCGTAATTTGTAAGAATGTATAATAAACTCACGGACCGTTTTAAGTACCAGCTATGTACCGAAAATATTTCTAGGATGAGGAATTCCTTCAGGTTAAACATGTGAAGCCAAAACATATCGAAACAATGACGTTAAAATATTAACGTTTTACGGTGGATCCTTGAATTTATTGAGGGTCGGAAGGACGGATTGAGTTTACACCTGTGCATTGACTTTAACACAGTTTGCTATGGAGTCATGAACGTAAAAATCGCAAATATACTGCACTTGTTATCGATGCAGGCACATAATTCCATTCTTGATTAAATCTTTAAAATTATCGCATGCAGTCTTTCGCGAATCCTAAACGCGATATTTGTTGATTGAGGATATTACTGCATTGATTATGTGCTACAAAAGCGTAGTCGCAACTTAAGTAGCATCCCATGTCAAAAGTTTCGCTGAGTGCCATAGCTATTTGGAATGTTTGAACTCGACAAATTTCTTAAAATTATAAGTTTTGTCTCGTATTCGCCGATGATCGCCGTATGCATAAGTAATAGCAATAATTAATCTTATTTTTTAGGAACACGTGGCCGATTTAATCTTTGACATGGATTAAAATGCCATAATATTAAGTTCTGAATCGCCAAGTTTTCCACTCAGTCGCTGAAAATATATTGTGAACAAAGCCAATTTAAGAATTATTAAAGCAAAGATTTTTTTCTCAAAGAAGGAGTAATTTGCGACCCATGGTTCTTTTGAGACTTCTTTCCTCGTTGAGGAAAATCGGTCGGAATATCCCTGTGCTTGGCTTCATCTTCTTACATGCACGAAAATATGTCAGCTTGAGCAACATAGTGCAGAACGATTCCAAATGAACGATGTTTCTACTGGCTCATTGGCAGACGCTCCCACCTAAATATGCAAAGTAAAATAATGCTGTATAAAGCCATATTAAAACCTGTTTGGACCTATGGGACCTAACTATGGGAAACAGCGAATAATTTCAACATCTAAATATTCTTCAACGATTCCAATCAAAAACTCTAAGATCCTTAATAGATGCACCTTGGTATGTTACCAACGAAACAATCCATCGCGACCTCAAGATACCTACGGTTAAGAAAGAAATATACAAGTTCAGAAACAGATATAATACAAGAGTTAACAACAAGCAAAACCCATTAGTTACCCAACTATTTGACACGACGGATCAGATCCGCAGACTGTAAAGACAATAGCCTCTAGATTGAAACATTAGATTCAACTAGAATCAAACATACTATAAACTATTATGATCCAAGTTACACTACCACGTCAAAAGAATTTACTTATAATTTTCAATGAAAATTGATTGTAAATAGTCTACCAAAAAAAAAGAAAAAAAAAATGAACGGTCCATGGTTAGTAGCTTACAAGTCGTAGAGAAGAAGATAATGGGATTCGCAGACGTAAATTATCCTGCGAGAGGTTTTTTCAAAAAAATCATAAATTGAAATCAAATCTGCATGCTCATTAAAATCCATAACGTCGTATCGTAAACTACTCCACGATACGACTTTCGAATAGAGAGGATTAGTCATTCCTCTGAAATTTCTCGTTCATAAATAATTAATGAACATATATACATGTAAACAATTTTTTGCAAGTTTACACATCGTAGCAAAATCACTGCGGTGTCCGGACTGTTCGCAGATAAATCGTGACAAAAATAGCAATATCCACAGAAAATCACTTACGCATTACAAATTTATGAGCTGCTGATAAATGTGGCAATACGCTGTCTTCTATGAATCACAGACATTTTCCATTCAAATCATTGATCACTTTATTGATATTCTAATGCCTTGATGTATCAAGGGGAAAGATAGCGGGGATAATTATGGAGCATTCAATGCCATACACTGGACTAAACCTTGAATTTCAAGTAACGCCAACTATGGCGTTGCCCACATACTTCCAGCTTTTTGAAATAAATACATACAGCATCTACAATTCCTTTCTCTAATCACTTACTAAGTAAATAAATCATATGCCGAAAATCTGCAATAGTTACAACAAATTCGTGACCTAAATTCCGCAATTAGAGAGTAAAATAGAAGTAGAAACGATTATATTCCTGAAGCCAGTGACAATAAAGCGTTAAAGGTGGCAAACGTAGAAAAGAATAATGTGAAAGAAAGAGAAACATAAAGGGGGACTGAGAGTCCAAGTGCTCGGCGACATATAAAATATGAAGCCTCACAAATAAGCTGGGACCTTCTTCAGCTAGAAAATCAAATTTTCTTACTTTTAATTTGTAATAAACAGAACTTTTATCAACTGTTTGTTAGATATTTCCAATTAAAATGACAAAAAGCACGATACAATTCGTAGCATATTTGCTTATGCGAAATGTTATTAAATGCATATTGGTAAATAAATATAATTAAAATTACATCGTGCTTGGTCTCATTCCAATTAAAAATACTTTACAAATACGTTGGTGGAAATTTAATCTAGAAAAAGTGTAAAAGAAACATACGTTATCTCGGTAATATCTGACATTCGGTCATGTTATACTAGCTAGAAAAATTTACCGAATGTCCAGCTGGACAAACTGTAAAATACAAATTAAATAATAATAAAAAAAAATGTTACACTATTCGACCCCTGTGGTGGAAATGACGATTATACGAATATGAAAAGTAGATTCTTTTTCTTTATTGGAGATCACCTTACTTCTTTCATTTCTGGATTCATGTACGACTCACGTTTAGAACACATCAATGATATGCTATATATGTGTCGGAGAAGCGCTGGGATCAGGGTTGTGGGCGTTCAATGAATCTTCACGATGGTTGGCCATCGGTGCGGTACGACACCGGTGAAGTTTATTGTTGTGATGAAAGTGGTACAATATTAGTGACTTATCACGGTGATTGAGCGCTCGCGAAGTTAGTGACAGTGAACCCAGGTCTGATGGCGAATACGCGGTCAACGGGATAATAGATGTATGTTCTCACAAACTCCGAATTCGCCGAGACGTTATACTTTCTTGCTGACGAGGCCGCACACGAGAGAGTCAGTCTTCGTCACGACG
>NW_025219976.1:0-6329 GCF_014825855.1 Bombus pyrosoma | reverse complement strand
ACTAGAATATTGAGTTTTCTGACGTTAGACTCGATACAACTAACATTATTTACAATTTTAATTAAATGTCCCAATAACCCAAGGGTCCAGTTCGACAACAGAAATTTCGCTCGGATGTTCAATAGCAGGGTATCAGAAAGCAGGGATCAGGACGTTACGATTGGTATTCAGGGCGCTAGTTGCATTCTGTGGGTCACCATTCCGGCAGTAATAACGTCGTGGATCATTTTCGATTTCGTACACGGATGAGTCTCAGTTTGTTGGATCGCACTATCATGCTGGATGTGTCACGAACGCGCCGGACGCCACACTAGGCGTAAAACGAAAGCGCGGGACACCACAGCGAGCGTAGTACGAAAGCGGCGGACACCGCAGTGGGCGTAGAATAGAAATGCCGGACACCACAGCGAGCGTAGAACGAAAGCGGCGGACGCTGTACTGGGTGTAAAACGAAAGCGCCGGACGCTGTGCTGGGCGTAGAACGAAAGCGCTGGGCACCACAGCGAGCGTAGTACGGAAGCGGCGGACACCGCAGTGGGTGTAGAATGGAGACGCCGGACACCACAGCGAGCGTAGAACGGAAGCGGCGGACACCGCAGCCAGCGTAGTACGAAAGCGCCGGACGCTGTACTGGGTGTAAAACGAAAACGCCGGACGCTGTGCTGGGTGTAGAACGAAAGCGACAGACACCGCACTGGGCGTAGGACGATAGCGCCGGACGCTGTACTGGGTTTATTACTGTGACCACAGCATTTGGCATAGTGTTAATGATCCTCTGAGACCGGTGTACTCGCATCGTTATTGTCACCGCCGTCGTCATCACCGCAGACGTCCAACCCAGCAGGAACGCAACTATCTGGCATTTTTCTCAATCTATCATGGCTGTCTTTATATGACCGTTTGCCGTCTAGGGGTTTTAAAATATACCTATCTCCTTCCAAAATTTCTGCTATTACGAATGGGCCCTTAAATTTTGGGTCTAACTTAGTTTGATTTCTTTCCTCGCTCTTGCGTAATACAAAGTCACCGGGATTAAATCTAACCACTTTCGCTTTGGTTTCGTCGAATCTGTCCTTATTGCATTTGGCACTAACTTCTATATTTTTTATTGCTTGTCGTCTTACATCGGAGACATCTATTTCCCTCTCCTCGATATTATCGGATAACAGCAAGTCGTATGGTCTTGCTGTCCTACCGATTAATAGCTCTAGCGGGCTCGATTTAGTCACGCGGTGGGTGGTGCAGTTCAAAGCCAGCTGTATTTCCCCGATCGCGTCTTGCCACGACCGCCCGGTCGTTTCTGCTATTGTGAACATATTTTTTAATGTGCCCATAATGCGCTCTACCTGCCCATTAGCTCTACTGGCACCGGTCGCTACCAAGTGGAGTTTAATTTGTTTACTTTTGCAGAACTCTTGGAAATCTTTACCCGTGAAACATCTCCCCTAATCCGCTATTATTCGGCAGGGGCTGCCGAACAAAAATACGGCGGACTTAAGTGCTTTGATGGTGTTAAGGGAATCTATCTTACGGGTATGATGCAGGTATACGAATTTCGTGAAGGCGTCAACCAAAACAATGACATATTCTTTAGACTCTTGCCGCTCAGTTTGCCCGTTATGTCCATGTGCACTGTGTGCCAAGGTATGCTGGTCTTGGGTATAGGATGTAACTCAGCTTGTATTTTGCCTGAGCCAGCCTTCGAAACCTGACAAGCATGACAGTTCTCTACGAATTTGCGAACGTACTTCGCCATTCCCTCGAACCAATAATACTCGTACAGTTTCTCCAGCGTTTTATCCCAACCCAAGTGCATGATTGATTGATGCACATGGTTAATAACGGACCATCTAAAGCCTCTCGGGACAATGGGCAAGCAGAGAGTCCTGCCTTTTCGTTGTATTTTACGGTAAAGGGTACCGGATCGTAGTTCGTACGTGTTCGTGAGGTCTTCCGCGAGCTCATTGTTTAACAATTTATCGGCGATTTCTGAGATTTGGGGGTCGCGGCGTTGTTCCGCCAACAGCCAGTCTTCGGAGATTTCAGTTAGGTTAATTTGCTTCTCTTCGATTTTGTTGATCGTGCGGTGATCCAAGTCTACGGGGTTCCGCGAGAAGAAATCTACGTGGGCCATTCGTTTTCCTTCTCGGTACATAATGTCGAAGGTAAAAGTTTGCAAGTAGGCCCACCATTTGTGGACCCTATCATTCAGATGTACTTTATTACTGGATGCCTTCAAGGAATTGCAATCGGTAACGACAAGAAATTCTCGTCCGTGCAGATAATGGCGGAAATGTTTGACGGCGTTTACGACTGCTAACGTTTCTAGTTCATAGGAGTGATACCTAGATTCCGCAGGGCTAGTTCTTTTGCTATAATATTCTACTACTCTATTTTTACCTTCGACCTTATGCATTAAAATAGCCCCATAACCCTCCGAACTAGCGTCCGTATGTAATTCTATCGGGTAATTGGGGTCGAATATCATTAGCACCGGCTCGTCAGTTAGAACAGAAATTACTTTTTGCCTTATTTTTTCATGTCTATCCGACCAAGTTATGTTTTTGTTGCCGGAAGTGAGTGCATACAGAGGTTTCATTACCTGTGAGAATTTAGGGACGAATTTTCGGAAGTAGGAGGCTAAACCTATGAATTGCCGCAGCTGTGTGACGGTTGTTGGCGCAGGTAAAGAGTTCAAGGCGTGTATTTTACCCGGGTTGGGCCGGACTTCTCCGTTATGAATCACGTACCCCAAATAGAGTACCGAAGTCTTCAGAAAGGTACATTTAGCAAAGTTAAAGGAGAATCCGGCTCTTATGAGGGTATCTAATACGGTGTTCAATCTCTCTAGGGCTTGATCTATCGAATCGGCAACGATTAGGACGTCGTCCAAGTAGACGACGACGTACGAATGCGCGAGGTCGCCCAAGGCATTGAGAATAGCCCTCTGAAAAACGGACGGTGCGTTTTTCAATCCGAACGGCATCGTTAGGTACTCGTATTGTCCGTCGGGTGTAACGAACGCGGTATATTCCGTCGAATTTGGATGGATGGGAATCTGGTGAAAACCGCTAGCCATGTCCAGGCTAGTAAAGTATCTCGCCTTCCGTAACCTCGCGATTTGATCCGCGATAAGGGGTAGGGGGTACCGATCCGCGACCGTATTTTTATTTAGCTCCCGAAAATCTACACATAATCTGTCTGAGCCGTCCTTTTTCTTTACTAGCAGCATCGGGCTCGCGAACGGTGAACTGCTAGACTTTATGATCTTTGCTCTAATTAGTTCGCCGATTCTTTCTCGCACTATTCTCCGTTCTTCCTCGCTAAGTCTATAAGGGCTTCTTTGGACGGTAACGTTGGGGTCAATTAACCGTATTTCTAGCTGGCCGGTACTTACGCGCGCACGTGGGAAGCCCGTAATAAACGAATTTTTGAATTTTTCGAGGATGGAAGCCAGCCGACTCTTATCGTTACCAACTACGTCCGTGTTTACCTCGTTAATATTGATATCGTTCTCCGCGGCTTTACCACAGGCATTAATTATCTTGGTCTTACAAATAGCTAGGCCGTTTTGTGTAATATTGATCTCGAATCCTTGGCCTAGGATTTCGCGACCGACCATAATATCGTATTTTAAGTAATTATCGGCAAGAACATGAAAAGTTATCTCCAATGTAAAACCACTAATGCATACGGTGGACAGAATCTGGGATGTGCTACTAACACAAGTGTTTCCTATCCCTCGCATTACTACCGTATCGGACGTTCTTTTGCCGGAAAACTTTGGGGCGACGGATTCTTTAATTAGCGAGCATTCGGCTCCGGAATCGAAGTGAAATTGGAACGACTCACCAAGGTGACTTAATCTACCGGTTGGGGACTCGACCACGCAGGAGTCGACTCGGCGTTCGTTGTTGGAGTCGGATCTTTCCTTCTGCCGTAGCGGATAGTCAGGTGCGATGTGGCCCTCCGCGCGACACTTGAAACAGGACACCTTGGGCGATGTAGCTGGTCGGCTTTCTTCCGGACGTTGCGTATGCTTCCGCTTTTCGATCCGTGCCCTGTTGCGGCACTTAGTTATTTTATGTCCGTGAGTGCCACAGTACAGGCACCTAACTCGGTGGTCCGGCAGTTTGCGTCGTTTGGCTTCGGGGCCCGCTGATGAATTTCCCGGCGAAGACGTCGGTTCCTCGTCGTAAGAGAAAACTCCCGTTTCTTTCAGGAATTGATCCGCCGTTCTGATGTCGCTCGTGAGCGCCAACCGTTTTAAGCGTTGGTCGTGCGGGCTCAGCAGATAGAGAGCGGTGGCGTTGACCATCTCTTCCCTTGTCAAATGTTGCCACTTCGTATTCAGGAGGGAACGGATACGGCTACAAAATGCTCCTAGGGATTCGTTCTCCTGTCGTCGTTCCCTGGACAACTTTATTACCGATGACGATGCTGTCTCCGGGCCCCCGAAACGCGCGATGAACTGTTCCTTCAGCCTTGGCCAGGTAATTTCCTCACCGTCCATTATTTGCGTAATCCAGTGCGCTGCGGACCCCTCCAAAGCACGATTCAAGGCGGAATATAACTCGCCGTCCCGTAAAGGGTTGTCCTTCATAAACAGGCTAACCGCTGCGCACCAGGCGACCGGGTCGGCGCCGGCGACTTCGGGGTTGAAGCGCGGTAGCGTTAAAATTTTTGGTTCCTCACTCGATTTTTGCGCGAGCATCTGAATCAACTCACGCATAATAGTCATCTGCTCTTGCATCATCCTAAGCGGTATTGATCCCACTTCTGATGTCGGAGAAGCGCTGGGGTTAGGATCGTGGGCGTCTAATGAATCTTCACGAGGGTTAGCCATTGATGCGGTACGACACAGGTGAAGTTTATAGCTGCGATGAAGGTGTTACAATCTTGGTGGCTTATCACGGTGGTTGTGCGCTCGCGAAGTTAGTAACAGTGACCCCAGGTCCGATGACGAATCCGCGGTCAACGGGATAATAGATGTATGTTCTCACAAACTCCAAATTCGCAAAGACGTTATACTTTCTCGCCGATGAGGCCGCACAAGAGAGAATGCCTTTCCGTCGCGACGATGCCATAGAGGAAAGCTATGATGGGGTGTGCCTAAGGGCACGAGATCATCGGATTCGTCAAAGAAAGCCTTCGTTCGGAAAGTGAGGGAAATTGACGTTGCTGTTAATTGGTCAATCTCCACGTCCGTGGTTAGAAAAGGACGCTAGGTGCCCTTGAGGAAAAGTTGCTAGCGGGAAGCGTCGTTCGTGAGAAAGTACGCTTCCCCTATCCTCCTGTAGTAGGGACAAAGACTGTTTGTCTATTTGAAGGACTTTAGTTAACTAAATCTTAAGATTTATAACGGGTCCTCGGGCTAGCTGAGCATGCACTGCGGAGACGCATCGACATCTGGCAACCATCTTACCCGGAGAACAAGGTCTGCGTGTGGCGAGCCATGGGACAGAGACCGTTGGAATGTCTATTGTCAAGTATCGCTATAACTATTTCTGTTAAGGAGAGGTATACTGTTACTCTATACCTTTGTTAAACAAACGTTCATCCCTTGACCGCGGCTACGTTGGCGACTGGCTGTCGCCTCGAGCCCAAGCTCACTGTCACGAATCTCAAATAAGTACAATCGGGTTGAATGACAATTGTTTAATTACGGCTATGGTAGATTCTAGATTATAATATTACGGGATTCTCCCAAGGTTCCAAGGGAAGGCTCCGGTGTTCTTTCATCTCCGACATATATATTATTTATAATATATATTATAATAATATTATATAATATTATATAATTTATACATCATATACATATGTACATTATGCATGCCTTGTTTCGTTAAAAAATGTAAATCTGTGTTTGCACAGTTAATGGGGAGTACAATACAAAAAATCAATGTTTTTCAATGTCACTCTCTACAAGATGTTCTGTAGATGCAGACAAAAAAAAATCTGATTAAGGTCACCCGACTTTGTGTTTCCACATGTATCTCACCTTCATTCTTAAATTAGATCAAAGAGGGATGGGAAGAGAATCTTGAGCTTGCCTGACTGATCTCCTATTTATATTACATCAAGCAGTTTTATGGAAAACGATGCGAACGTGCAATTTTATCGAATTTTCCTCTGAAGAATGATATATTAAGTTCGAGTTTACGAGTATACGCGTTTATTATGCTAAACAAATAAAAATAAATAGTTGATTGATTTAATTTCTATATCGTGTTTATACTAATAGAAATCTTGATTTATAACAGTTATAACATAACTCACAATGATAATCAGTTTGAAAAATGCGTGCATCGTTTTACTTACCATTTTGC
>NW_025219975.1:0-10000 GCF_014825855.1 Bombus pyrosoma | reverse complement strand
ATTGCGACGCTCTTATCTTCAACCCTGCTAACATAACAACACAATTCATCCTGCCGATCAGAATTCTCAATTAATTCTGCTTCCACCGAAAAGCCCCACATTTGTTCAAGAGTATTCCTCTGTAGCTCTACTTGATATAAGATTTTCGCGCAAACTTCAACAATCTCATGAGTGTGCAACTGAAATATACGTATATTTACTTAGATATGCTATAAATATGTAATTATTTCATTTATTTTTCGTTTACAATAGCCTCGCAATTAATAATTAATAATTAGTCATTATTATAAAGCAGATAGTACTTTGTTTCTAGTAACAATAAAACAAAGGGATAGCCTTTCATATAAATAAAAATGCTCGAAATCAAACTTCTCTTATATATTTACTTTCTCTAATACTTTCTCTAATATATATATTATATGTATAATAAATTACTAGAAAATGATTACGTCAGTTCAATTAGACCAAAGAAATATCGACAAATAAGTGAACGGTTTAATTCGTAACATATGACACGACATTAATACTTACATAAGTCTCTATCATATCCGTTCTATGTGGTACGAAATAATTATGATCTTCCATGTCGCGTCGTTTCTTTACACGAACGAAATGTTCCATCGGATTAAGGTTTTTCCTGTTGCAAGCACTCGCAAGGAATTCCTCTACTGTCATAGCGTCACGCACAAAGACGGATACCAGCTGAAAATAGAAACGTGGATAAATGTGAAAGAAATTATCTTAATTTTAATGACGTCAATTGTACAAAGTTACCGTTGCAATGTTATATTCTTTCTAACTATTTCAATTACGAACATTCATAGATAGATTGATGTACTTTTAAATATAATATCACAAACAACAATTAGGGTCGCTTACCTGATTTTCCGGCACATACACCTTCACGGTTTTCTCATCATCTCTAGACGATATTTGAAGGGATCTCCTACTCGATCCACTATTGGATCTCGATAGTAACGGTGGTCTTCTCTTGGTAGCTCCTCGTCCTGCTAGTAGATTATTCAGCAACGAAGGACTTCGTGCGCATATAAAAGCATGAAACGACGATACGGTAAAGACTCCTAATTTGTTTAATGTTTGCTTCGTAGCACGAGATACGTGCGTCAATAAACTCTGCGGAGAAAATAAAAGATTTGAATCGAGGTGATTCTCGTATCGGAATTATCGACTGCCCCTACTAATCTAGCGGAAACTGGCTCGTTGAAGTTTTACAAGATTCTATTTGCGGTTCACGGTGGTCGATACAAGTTTCCGATTCTCTATACGGTCTATAATGAGTATAAATTATGCACGTTAACGTAACACGCAAGGACGTTTTACAGACTATTTGCGTATCATAGTCGAAAATTTCATTTAGTCATTACACTTATTAGAATTGTATTATGCTTAAGTCAAAATACAGATAGAGGCGAGGTATACAAACCTTTGGGTTTGGTAATTCACCACTCTGTAAACTCGCCATATAGCATCTTAGTCGGAATTGCTCGCAGTGAAGTCGCTCCAAATTTTCTTCCCATTGAACAATTTGATTATTAATCTGCTGTTTTGTTTCTACATCGGATACAACAGACTGCTGAAGATCCGCCATGTGTTTTAGTTTATGATCCTAAAGAAAAGACGATAGAGACGTTTAAACGATTTTCCCCAACTCTTCTGCTTGGTGGTCGGAAGGAGCATAAATTAAAGCAAAGTAATACATAGCTATATCCGGCCCACTTACCGATTCTATCGCTTTCTCTAAGCGAAATATTTCTTCTTGCAATAAATGAAGGGTTCCGGTTTTACCTCGATGACGTGCAAACGCAGCGGCACATGCTGAATGTATGCTGTTCACCCAGTTTTCGAGTTCCACTTGACATGGTGCCTAGTATATAAAAGTAAGAAAGGACTTACGATTGATAATCGAGCAATATATACCGATAGAAACTGTATTATCCAGCGTATGACACGGTAATTCGTAATGGTTTCGCAATACGTGTTTACCTGGAATAAATAAGCATCGCCGAATGCGGTGCTCAAGCAAAATATGTAATCCCGTTTTGGATGTTCCGGAATTGGTTGCATTATTGCACCATCGACTATAATCAAGTGTTTTGGTGCTGCTTCCATGGCTCTACTTTCTTGCGAATCACAAGGATAGAAGAGAAGGGTAGTTCCCTTTAAGCAAACCCAATAACCTTTCCAACCCCTCTTCCTCGCCAGCTCGATTTGATGCTTCTTTCGTAACAGCCATTTTTTCACGCTTAAAAATCTGCAATTTGATATTTGTGTTAAATTTACGTTAGAAACTTGATGTATGTTTCTCTATTACAAAGAGCTCATCATTCCGCTTACCCAGCTTTTCGAACTGCTCCCGTGCAATTGAACGAAGCTGCAGCGGTACCAGTCTGTTTTCCTCGATATGGAGAATTTATGACACTTTCACCATCGTCGTCATCGCTAACGGCAGTAGTTAGCGACATTTTATCATCGTCTGACATCTACAACATTTACCAATATTACTATCCGATTTGTCCACTTTCTCCACTTCAATGAAAAGGAATGACAAGAAAGTATGTATATACATCATTTTCAATTTCAAATGTACAATATCAAGTGGACATTTTGCGAACTATACATATTTATAAACATAATTTTTATTACAATCGTAAGTGCAATCCAAGTAGGGTTGGCGTATAATCAAACGTAAACAATTTCTCAAACTGGAACAGAATTATCAAGATCTATGTGTGTGTGTATGTGTGTAGAAAAGACGATGAAAAGAGCAAGTGAAAAAGAAAATGAAGAAACAGCAGAAGGATGTGTAGAACGTGTGACGAGCATAAGAACTGATGCTTCTCATGTAAGAATAAAAATGGTATTATACACCAATTACGAATATTAACATATCAGAAATGTTGATACTTGTGCTATATACTTACTTTATATGTTCTACCATTTTACGTATTAGCATATTTATTCAAATATAAAAAATGATCGTATGCAACGATACATTGTGGAAAAAATGAGTAAAAATACGGTAAAAATACAGTAACTGCGGTATATCAACGTTGGAATACATAGTTATTGATTCTCGTAACGATATATCGGTAAAGGTAACAGCAACGATAATGGTAACGGTAATAACGACGGTATAACAGTAACGATAACGGTAATAGCTACGATAACAATAATAGGTACTAATGAAAACAAGATTATAATAATAACGCGGAAACTCTGGTGTCTCTACCTTTTTAGCATAATTTGTCATACCGCGAAGCTTTTCGCGTAATCCCCAAAAGCCTTCACCAGCCCAAAAACTTACGACTTTTTTTAGAAAGTCGGCGTTGCAAGCATCCGCTGTCATATGCGGATGGTAATGACAGTAGCAACCTTCCTTCAGGAGCTTCATATTTTTCTTGGCGGTGCCGTTTATCTTGAACATGATCTCTTTGCGGGCAATGCTGAGACCGTGGATGTAATGCTGAGCCCAAGTGTTTAAAGCACCGTTAATGATCCTAAGCAACTTGTAGTAGTAACCGTCACCGAGACCAAAGTTGACTTTTTCTCGAACGTTCTTGTAATTAAACCAATACAATTTTCTCGTTTCATTGATACATATTACGCTGATGGTGTGCCTTTTGCAAAGGCAAAAGTACTTTCTGCAATGTTTTTTGTGAAGTGTTTTCAAATCTGTGTAGCTGCTGCTCGGATTCAACAGATTCAAGGTACTATTCATGCACTTGATCGACCATCTCGGTTCTACCATTATCGTATATACTTGGTTGCGTTGATGCTTTTGCTGAACCGAATCAAAAGATTTTAGATGGACGAATCAACGAGAGAAAACGAACCAGCTTTTCCTAAACAGTTAGTAAGCAAGAGTAACTCTGATTCGAATTCGTCAAAATCATTGTGTTCACCTCGACCTGTTCGTTTTTTTCCCCATCGATGCCTTTATTGTCGTTTGGACGGTGGAAGAATAGACAACGTGTCGTTCAATCGTAGATTTGGAAGATTCCGTTCGATTTGGATTCCTTTGTTAATTTGATTCAAGCTCGAACATGTCTAAAAGCATCCTTCTATAGAACATTTCGTATCGCGTTTCTCTTTTACGATTCTAAACATGAAAGAGTATTATTTGATTGGCAAACGTTGCGTTAATCATTGTAAGAACTGATCACCTTGTTATCTTGAAACTCGATGCTTAAGGCATAAATTCTTCCCTTCGGTTGAAAATTTGGACAATCTTTTTAGTAAAAGTGACAGCGTATGGCTCCAACAGTTTCCTGAATAGATGTAAAATGTTAATTACGAATGTGCATACGAAATAAAATAGGCACAGTCGTCGTGCATTGTGCATTTTCTGTGAGCATTAGATTATCGCTCTGACAGAAAGAGCTTTTTAACCATTAGTCCAAAAGCCTGTAAGAGCCACGTAGCCATGTAGAGAAAAGACAATAGAAACGACGAAAATAAAAGAAGCAAATCCCCTAATTGATTTCAATATTTTACACTGTACAATAATATATTTGATATTTGTCACGAAGGACAGAAGCAATCTTGTCGCTACGTTTTCATTACATAGGAGAAAATATTATAATACCACCGTTGTAAGATGAAAATCTTCCGATTATTTTGTACATTTATAATCTCTACTTAAGGCAAACTGCTTTTGCACTATACAGATCACTACTAGGATCCTTTTTATGTGATTTTCTGTTTCGTAAAACTAGAACGAATCTGTTTTAGAAAATCGACAATTTCGCGGATATACCGTAAACTTGTACTTTATGTGTTTTTTTTTTATATGCATATGTTTCAACAGGGATGCCCATTTCATCCTTCCATTTGATTTTATTTTTCAAGGTACATGCAGAAGGAAACGTTCCCCCTCTTTCTCTCTCCCTCCCTGCTCCTTTCTCTCTTGAATAAGACTTTTCTTTCTTTTAATACTTTCATCGATCTTTTTTAAGAAGCGATAATCAAATCCCGGGGTTGATTAACAAACCGAAAGGATTATTCTAAAAATGTTCCTTTTTCTTGGTAAGTGGATAGGTTTCAAAGGTAAATATATAGAATACTTTTGCAATATACGCATAGAAACGAACTCTCTGTATAAAAATATGTTGCATTTCTCAATATCACGTTCTCTTTAGCGTTTTATATATACATACAGATATTCTATTCGAACACCAAATACCGTATCTCAGTTTAAAAATTTCTATTCCTTTTCGAAATTATTCTTCCTTTCTATTTTCATCCACATACATCTGTTGCCTTTCCGTTATCCTTTTTATGTATTCTTTATGCATATCCATATTTCGTCTTCCACACTTCTTTTCTTTTCCTCCTCGACTCTTCTTTTTCTTTGTACTTCAGAACAACATTTGTTAGAATGCGCTTGTTTGTTAGCTCATTACCTGCTTTTCTATTTTCTCTAATTTCTCTAACTTATAAATCTATGTATTAACTATTTTGGAAAATCGTTGCTAAGCGAAACGGAGCAGGGAAATCAAAATAATAAATATACCAGGTATCTAATCATTCAACGTATGCATGAATAACTAAAACTAGTCGAAGAACTTGATGTGTAGTTGTTCTTTGTCAACAGCACGTGAGCCCGCACGTGTTGAACGATTGTTTTAAATATGATTCTTCCAGAAGGAAAATTTCTATACGAGGTACCAACGAAAATATTCTTGTCCGTCGCAGTTCTTCTAGTGGAGTTGTTCGGTGTGTAGCTGTGTAGTTGTGTAGGTGCTACACAGCAAACCGCGGGTTCGGATATTTTTCTGAGAAAATCTTATTTGTTCACTACCGATTTGGATCTTGTGCGAGTAACCGAAACGTTTTCCTGTTCAACAACGTATGATAACAGAACTTTGCGTGTACGGCCAATCTTCAGAAGTGTCACTAGTATCTCGATTCATTGTGAAATGCGCGTGATATTCCGCTGGATAGACTCCAGACGGTATTGGTCCTCCGAATCTTGGAGAACCGACCGCTAATTGTTAGCGAGCAAACGAAATGATCACTTTAGTGACCAGAGAAATCGATCCTGATTTCTCTGAGCTTATTCGCTGAGCTCGATAATGATCGAGCTCACTTCTTGACTTTACGCGAACGAGCAGTGAATTAGTGGGCCGCAGCCACGAACGTGAGTTGCTCCCGACTGGGGCGCTGGAGAACAGAGAAGTGGAGCTGCTACCGCGAGGGGAATCAATACCTCGCTCGCTCGCTCGTTCTGTGGAGGCCAAATGGGGGCCGGGGTAAGCGGGGTAGTCGGGGTAGTCAAGGTAGTCGGGGTAGTCGGGGTAGTCAGGGTAGTCAGGCTACTCGGAGTAGTAGGGATAGCAGTAGAAGTAGGGGAAGGAAAAGTTGGCGAGGGAATGCGAAGAGGCCAGAACCGTCGGGGTTTGGAATGGGAAAATGGGTGACAGCACAGAAAGCGGGTGGGAAAGCGCAGTGGGGAGTAGTCTGTAGGGAAAAATGAGTCGTAGATATCGGTACTGGCTGCTGTTGTTGCTACTGTTGCTACTGTTGCTACCGTTTCTGATATCGTTGCTATTGTCGCCATTATCGTTGCTGCTACTACTTCTACAACTTTTGGCCGAGCAAAGAATACGTTCCGAAAATAGCGGTGCTCTCCTTTGCGCATTTTACGAAGAAAAAGCATCAAATACGATGCAACATAATCAATTGTAATTATCGATATTAAAAAAATTATAGTCTTGTTTTGACATGCTTGCATTATTAATTTCTAGGTGTAGGTAATACATATATATTTACTTTACATACACACACACACACACACACACACACACACGTCCGAAATAAAATCCGAGATAATAACGTTTAATTTGGCTTTTGTAATAAGTATGAAGGCAAAATAACGTTGAATGTATATTTGAGTTGATTACTGTTCACAACTATTCGAAAAACTATTTAAATATATAATCAGTCCACCTCTCTTTTAAATTTTTCCATTGAACATCAATTTATGTTATATACATCATCCACATATATAAATGAATGTTTTTCTATATGAGTATGCCATTTAGGATGATGATATAATGAAAGGAAGAAATTATATGTAACTCGAATACATGTTCATAACAAAGCAATACAAAATTAATCCCTATCTGTTACTTTCTTTTTATCTTTTTATTCATCTAAAACTGATGTATCGTATTATATTGTGTTCTATCGTGTTATATCGTAGTACGAAGTAATAAAAGAAGGGAAAGAAGCGACATTGTGTACCATCAATGTTCAAGTACGATGCATAGAAATAGGCTGAAAGGTGACTCGTGCAAAGCTTGTGTAGGCAGGGTCAGTAGGTTATCGACGTTTAACGAATAGATACGTATTTTTTTAGTACGTATCATTCTTTCTAACTGGTCACTATAAAAATACATTCATTCACACGTATTACATTTATTTTATGACCAGATTATGAACAACAACCGATACAATATCACGAAAATGTAATCATTTATTATCTACACGTAGGTCAAATTTATATAAATGAAACACACAAGAAAGAGAAAAATGAATGACTTTCAAAGAATATCGATAATGAGTATTATCTGATTCGAGACAGGGAACTGTTCTTTACTTTACACCAATTATGCGATTTATAGTTTTTAATAAATATATCTATTTTTTTTAAATTACCGTATACACACACACACACACACACATATACAGAGGCTTGTAAACAACTATATGTCAATCTATTCTATCGCATTGTAACGAAAATTTTCGATAAACGAATCATTCTTTTTGATTGCATAAAATTCAACTCGATATAATTATTGTACTTTATTTGTCTGTTGTCAGTTTGTTATTAATCAAGTATCTGCGTTTATATTTTTACCTTACAAAGTGCAGCTAAGTGAAGCAATAGTGAACTGTTGAAGTGGGATATTGATATAACAGGTTGATAAGGTCGACAACTACTTAGGGGACTCACCTCTGAGGACGTCAAGTAGCAAATTCTCGAGTCTGTGCTCTCCAGTGAAGCTTGTTGAACAATCCCAAGTCTGCCATCCCGATCGGACATATAATCCGATCTCACGCTGTCTTGTCTATCAAAAGTTCCTCTGCAAAATTCGAAAAAACAAACACACACACAAAGTGTTATATCTTAACGATTTGGCGCAAAGAGGCACGTATACATTGTCAAAATAAATAGAATAAACGTCTTAGAATGCATATACACGTGTATATCTATTGCGTAGATTTTAATTTATGATTAGAAACATAGCTTTACAATTATATGGTTAGTTAAATGTTTTGTTGCAAATTATTCACCTTTGTTCTAAAGAATCAGTTCGATTTGATTTATATCCGCTATCGTTAAGACTGCCCTCGTGTCTTAGCGATGGTAAGGAATCCCACGGAGAATCTCGTTTATGTCCCACGTAACTTGGATTCATAGAACTAGAAGCACCAGAGCCAAGTGTCGAACTACCAGACTGCCATCCATCAGAGTGGCGAAACCATTGTGCACGTGCAGACTCTCCAACGCAGCTGGTACATCTTAAAATTTCAGCATTTTTATATATCTACGAGTATACTATCTTGGTTACGTTGTTCGTTATTTCGTAAATAATCAAAAGCAGTTAAAGCGAAGACGTACATTACATATGTAGAATATACTATTAAACAATATTAATGTTTAATACATATTTAAACTAATATTCTTAAATGATTATCGTCTTTTATGTTTTCTTCGGAAAAGAATTAATAAGATGACATTTATTTACTGAGAAAAGCAAATTTAAAGTAACGAAATAAAATTCTATTTTCTTAAAAGATGAAATTCTTCCAAATTTTTTACTTTCTACTGATTCTCCATTTTCCTATTAGTTTGGCCATTTAAATGACAAAAGCAACAATTTACCTAGAATTATAATCACTAAGATATCCACGATCTCGGTCAATTTCTCTGTCTCTTTTCTCCCTAATCATTTCATTACGATCGCTGTAGTAACCGTCCCTATCCTTACTATTTTGTCTTTCATTGCAATAACGGTACGATAGTGGTAACGTTGACGATTTATTGGAACCGGGACCTGTGGAAATACCGAAGAATGCGTTAAAAACATACAGAAAATACATTGCTTGAAAATGAAACGATAAATTTCATCTCTGAACGAAATTTATTGATTGCCGAAAGATTTCCTCAACTTTTCATTCATTATCCTTTAATTATTAAATACGGATAAGTAATACGACAGAATCAACAAGTCGAGTAATGTGTAATAGAGTTTGGAGTATATGTGTACGAAGACTTTTAAGAGGAATAAACAAGATAAAACTTACGTCTTCGTGAAACGTGAGGTGTACGTTGAATGTTCAACGGTATATTTTTCGCAAATTCTGCAACATTGACGCTCGGTTTAGTATAGAAAAAGGAATAGAGGAAACAAAGAAGGTATACAAAGTGAAAGTAATGAAAGGAAAGGAGAAGGAACAAATAAAAAGTGGAAGAGGAAGGAAAGAATGTGTGTACATAATACAGATGAAATTTGTCGGTAATTTGAGAAATAGCTTTACTACTCACCTAAATCTTCCATGCTTTGCGTTAGCAAGGCCTCAAAAGTACGTAAACTGTAGCTTTCGGCATCCATACCCTTGGCCAAAGTGTTTCTCAGATGCATCTCATATTCGAGAAGAAGTCGACTAGTTGGACTACCAGGTGTTGATACAGATTGCATGTTTTGTTGTTGATACGCCTGACCACCATTGCAACGACGCGAACTGCAGTGAGTCGGTTGTTCCATATCCGAGTTTCCATTCGACGAACTTGGCGTGGTCGCGTAACACTGATTATCGAAGATGACATTATCCGATGGCGGCGACATATCACCTGTGCATCGATTACGTTCCGAATCTAAATAGGTCCTGGCTCTGCTGCCTACGACAAACAGGTGCTTCATGCAGGAATTGGAAACGGTGTGATGTTTGTATTCAGCTGTCGAAGGTAAAG
>NW_025219974.1:0-10000 GCF_014825855.1 Bombus pyrosoma | reverse complement strand
TCGAACGCGCGAATATTTCTACGTTCCTCGACAAGATAATGACGTTACTGGAAAACGACATATGGTTTTATCGCGCAACATATTTACATGACAAACAGCAGAAATTTCTCGTTGGTTGAACGCCGGTATTTTCCATCGGACAAACTGGATTCCCATGCGTGGATTCGTCAGGGGCGCATAACGCGTGCATCAAGGCACTGAGCGAATCAAAGTGTCTTTAATCACGGGAGCAATCTTCTAGGTGATCTGTACCCTTTCAAACTGGAACTTTCCCTCGCTCGGGCTGTTCTCTACCGCTTTCAACTTTTTCTTTTTTCCTATTCGCTGGTCAATCGGTTTCTCGTCCCCCGCTTCTTTCACCCGCTCCAATTTAACTTGCGCCTTGTGTATCGCGCGTTTATTTTCTCCCCTTTTATTCCCTCTTAATATACGGCGGTGCATCGCATCGCTGTAACGCTGCATGTTGCAGAGCGCTTGCATTTGACCCCCCTTTCCCTAATAGCCCCATTCACAGCGTGGCCTCCCTTTTTCTCTCTCGCATAGTGCATAGCGCAATGCCGTATGTTGTCGGAAGTTTAGATGTCTCGTACGCGCGCATCCTGCACCATCCACCCAATGAATAAGAGGCTTAGAGGACCCCTGAGATATCTCGAGGCAACTTTCCAAGCCACTCTTATCGTAGCAAATAAAGAAGAAAGGAAAACGGAGAAAGGCAACGAGTATTCGACTCTCCGGCATTGTCCTTCGATTTGTCCACGTCGTTTCTTATATCTTTCCTATCTTACCTATTTTTTTCTTTCAAATTTTTTATCCTTTCACGGACGACCACGTCTTTATTCCTCTTCGCCGATATTCCCGACGGTCGCTGTTTTCTTCAGTTTCCCGAAGGAAACGTTTCCTCGAATGGTTCGTCAAAATATTTCGACGGATAGAAACAAAATTCTTTGTGAAAACAGTTTCTTCGTGATACTCGTAAAGAAGCAATTCTTTCCGGGCTTTGTCCAGCAATTGAGGAAATGGCAAATTTTACTACAATGTTTTTAACTTAAATTTGACTAGGATGTTTGAAAAGTTCAATCAAATACCTAAAATTTTGCTAAATTTCTAATACTGAAAGTTGAAATTTTACACCATCGTTGGTTGAATTTATATCGGGACACCACAACGAAAATAGAGGCTTCGGGGATCGGTATCGATTCTCAGTCCTTTCCGGGGGGACGTTCTTTCATATTTTATCCTTTTGCTTCCGGCTGGTTGACTTTCTTTAGCTCTTTTTTCCTTTCTTTTTCCTTTTTCTTTATTTCTCTTTTCGTCCTCTCCAAAGGCGAGAAAGGATTTGTGAAATCTTTGGAGAGACGTCTATGTCGAGACGAAAGGCGCGAACAGCGTTTGGTGCATTCGGTCGCGTAATACAAAAAGGAACGCGTTTTGCACGCGTTTTGCACGGATTGGGAAGAAGGGGAAGGATTAGTGTACGCGTCGCTGTGAGTTATGCAGACGGGTCACGGCAGGTCGTCGAATGGAATCGATATCTGCTCGCTGAAATAATAACCGGTCTCTTTCTCCCGACTATTCCTACTCCCTTTGACGGTCTCTGTCGTTCGTAGGCAACAGTTATCGCGAACAAAATGTAGCTATAGATGCACGCGAGGGAGGACCGTTTCGCTTCGGGCCATTTTCACGTTGCCTGCATCTATCACTGATAATACGCACGTGCTGGCTGATCATCAACCACCTTTGGAGCTTCTCACTTTCATATTCATACCACTGTTCCGCTAATTAGAAGAGTTATCTTCTTTCTTTCAGATTGTATCATACCCTGTAATGATCATTAATAAACTACGAATGTTTATGTAAATAATTAAAGAAGCTTTTATGGATATAATTAAAGAAATGGAAGCCAGGTAGACAATTGTCTTACTTGCCAAATATTACGGAGAGTAGTACAATATTTTTGCAAATTACGTGTATTCCGTGGATTTTTTGTACCTTTAAAACAAAGTTCTCATTAAGTAAATCGCGGATATTTATACAAATTCATATCTTTACATAATTTAAAAAAAATAGAATCTACATAGGGAATTGTTTCATCTATTAAACGTTGTAACGAGTACTACGCTTTGGGTATTTTGTATATTTTTGCGTATTACATTTACGTTTCTGCATTTCTGCATCTTCCAATTTATAAATGCATAAAAATCCACGGTCTAATCTTTAGTACTTAACCATATTTATTTGGATGGAATTTAGAACGAATAATCTAGCGCGGTTTACATAAATTTACATAAATTTGAATACGCGTTCGTATTTCTAGTTCAGGATAGTTGTCAATTCGATACAACTTTCCGTCACGTCGATATCCCAAGGTAAAAATTGACGATACGTTGAATCGAATTTGTCGTGTGGCAGATGATACACGATGGTTTGTTTCTTTCGCCGAGACAAGTAGGGAAGTTCTTGCAGCCTTTTAGTCTGGGCACAAAGTGGACGTAGAGTGATGCAGCACAGTATATGCAACCGCATTTTTGCGCGTAAAATTTCTACGTTACAAGATGCATATTAAGCGCAGAGTGACGCAGCGCAGCATAAGCTCGGAGGAAGTAGCATGCTCTGCGTTATACAGCAGTTTATGTTCCAACTTCTTGTAGTTTTAGACGTCCGAGGACATCGTTCGTGTTGATCTAGAAAATCTATATTTAAAATATAAACTTCATTCAGATACGATAGGAGCTATTTCGCTGTTTGTATAGTATCGATAAGAAAAGACTACGAGAAATGGTAGAGATACGCTGTTGGGCTGAATCTGACTGTGATAAAAATCCAGCTGTATAACTTGATGACCGTGCAGCGCAAGAAATTGCTTTTCACGTGCAACCTAAAGCAGCTTATATAATTTTCGTTTATTTAAAAAAAAAAAAACCTACGGTATGCTACGTTATTGTATATTTAGCTTAACAAAAGTGAAGGAAAATTGCGAAAGAATAATAAAGAATAATGAAATAACGGGTAATAATATCTCCACTGCATTTTTTATTGTACAATTGGTTGGCAAATTGAAAATTGTATAAGAGAAGTCTCCCGCGTTCCGAATTTTGCGATATTTCCGTAATTTATGTTCTTTCTCGAGTTTGGTTTATCTCTTTCGCGTAATTACCCTATTAAACCGAGTAAGACGGAAAGGGTATACGTTTCGCTTTTCCACAGTTATTTCATCTTTCTATGAATACCTATTCAGCCAGTGGCTCGTTTATTCTGTTCGAAATATTTGCACGGTAATGTAAGTGCATTACGAATAAATAAAACTGCTCATTAGCCGAATTACAATCGTCGTTAATGAGCGGCAATTTTCACTGAAAGGCAGAAAATGTAGAGGCAAATAGATTGATCTCTCTTTTCAACTGATAATTCAGACCTGCCTATGTTAATAATTGTTTTATACAAATTAGTAGGTTTAACGTACCGTCGAATAAAGTGACTTATCATCGATAAAAACGAAAATTTCTCTCTACGCGCGTTCCATAGCTGTATACGCGAATGCAATAATTATATCAAAATCTTAAACTATCCAACTTAAAAGTAATATTCCATCGGATTACTCCTTCTTGTCTTTGGCACTTAATTAATTCACAATAATATGGGAATATCTATATCGTCGATGTGAAAATATATATTTAAAAATTCCGTGCTGTTTATGCAAATCGTTAAGAAAAGAGGGGAATGATAGACTTCAACCCCTTCGCTGCTATTTTCAGATATCCATTTTGTGGTCATTTTAGATGATCAGTGAAGTCGAGTTAAAGGGTTCTCCGATATGATACCGTTCCCCTTGAAAAGTTAGTTCCTTCTATAGTCGATAATCCGTATAGGATAATCCTCGATTTTCCTGGTTCGAGTCGGCAATCCCTGACCGACCCGAAATGTAATCAGTTTTCACGTAACGTTTCTTTTCCGCCTTTTGAACCCTGCCACTTTTTCCCCAGATAAAGCAAAAAGGGTGAAAGACGATGGGGTGTGGCTCGCGTGGCACCTTATCATTTACAAAACAATGTTCCTTTTACTCTACTTTCCCTGTAAATCGCGTTATTTAAATACCGACATAGATTACATTAATCAGCACAAGGTAGCCAAGTTTTTCGATCGTTTCTATATCTTACAATCAATAGAGATTTTATACATATCGATGTATTACATATCGGCATAGATTTTATAGTTAATGAAAGACAATAAATTTGTTATACTTTAACATTCTTTTTTTCTATTTCATTACGAAACATATTCTACGAGAAGAAAAAACGTATTTCTATTAATTTTCATACTTACGTACTTGTGTATTATTTATCATCTAGATACTAATTAGATTTTCAATGTTTACCATCTTTACAGATTTACAGGTAGGATAAATAGATTAGATAATTTTGCGCTATATTTTCATCTTTTTCAGCTCCAACCTAACTGGCATTTACCATCACAACTCTATATCCGGCTTACGATTATTTTAAAACCCGAAATAAATTACTCTGCCCCTTTTTTTTTACCGTATTGCAGATAAAATTTGCATTGTTTATCTCTAATTTGCATTGTCTACCATTTCGACTCATCCGTAACAGCGCAGGAAAAAAACGTCCAATCTTGCGAAGGGAAATAACGCGCAAACGTATCGCATGACAATAAAGAGTCGGTGACTCGTTGATGTTTTGGTCGGTGATACTTTTTGCGGCAGCCTGTACACAACCAATGTAGTATTCGGTAGCCGGGCGTTAGTAAGTAGTATCGTGGCATAAAGTGGGGAGCAGAGTCGGTGAGCAATGGATCGTCGACCCTCGCAGTCGGCAGTTAACGTTCGTCCGACTCATGAAAACGTGACGTTCGTCGAAGGTGGTGAAAAATGTTAATGGTGTTGAAAAAACAATTTTTCGTAAATTTCTCACGGTGAAAGCTGTGCTACCGCGCCGTGCTCGGGGTGTTTTCGTTCGCTACGATTCCTACCAAAAAGAAAAAGAGAGAGAGAGAGAGAGAGAGAAAAAAGAAGGCCAACTAAATGACGCACGTTCGAAGAACCCTCGATGAAATCATCTAATTCGCTGAGAGACGAAGGAACCCTATAATTTTCTAAGATGGATATTCTACCTCCGTAATGAATATTTAGTGGTGTTCCGTGCTGTGGATCGGTTTCACGCCTTGCTGTTTTCATTGCAAAGTGACTCTTAGCTGAATAGGGAAAGAGTTTCACGGTACTGTTTGCACGGTTGCGGTTAATGAAGAGCGGCTTTCAAATTTCGTGTTTTTAGACGAAACGTGGCGAGAAATGATCTGCCGCACAGCTATGTTTCTGTCGTGTTATTTAAAGAGAAGCAACTTTAATATTCTTAGCTTTTCTAACATAACATCACTATCGTTGTTTCATATTCTTTTACCTTCTAGAAGAAACTTAATTCCACGCAAACTTTGATTTTTCCATATATTTGCATAGAACGAAAGGTATGTCCGGTTATATTAAACGATGTAAAACCTAATGTCACGTTTGTAAATTCAAATTAAATGCTTTGATTAGACAAATATCGAGAGGTATTTGAAATTCGTGTTGAATGAAGAGTGTCTGGAACAAATAGGCACCCCAGTTAAATTGCACTAGTCGTCGAGGGTAACAAGGGTGGTTCTGCTCGAGGGCTATCCCTTAATTATCCCGTGCAATGACGCATTCGATGTTCACACAGGTATTCCACCGTTATCGATCCTTCGAAACTCGTAGACACGTGTATCGGTGAGCATACGCAGTACCGGCTGTCAAGAACACTTTACGAAGCTGGCCGAATTAATTTTACGAGTGGTACGTGTTCAGTGCGTGTAAAGCTACGTGAATAATCATCCAATGTGACAGGAACGAGTGTAATTAACTATAATCATTCTGTTAAACCGGTCGCGAACGATCAACTAACGATACAACAACTGTATGCGTGCGTCTGTATGAAATTAACGGAAACGCTATTAGCGTAAAGTTTGGAATACGTGACACGTCGATCAAAATAGAAGAATGGTGAGTTTATTTACGAAAAAAAAATTTCAAAGTTAGGTTTTATCACTTTACGAGAAAAATGTTATCGTTATTCCAGATAGTTTTCAGGCTCATAAAATTTTTTTTCACATTTTTTCCGTGTAGTTGAAGCGCCGTTCGACTGCGCCCTGACGCTGTCCGAACGATAACATTTGCTCCGTTAGAAAAAGGAATGTTTTCACGAGAACATTTCTGAAAATAAACTAGCTGGAAACGAAAGAATGAAAAACGTAGCCGACGTTGGCGTCTTCTACCCGAAAGAAGGCACCGTTTGTTTGAATTTTTGTGGCAGTAGTGTCGTCCAAAGATAAAGGAGTCGCCCGATATTTGTTATTCTTCGATCGTTTCTTCATGTAAAGTTAGAAATTGCCGTCGACGAGAGCCGTGTTTCGATCGAACTGCGAACACGCTTCTAAGGGGCAGTAAGAGAAAAAGCTGCGTTTGACCCACGGGGATCTTTTGTCTCGCTTATAGCCTTCCCGTAGTACGTTTACGATCCGGGTAGTAAAAACCCGAGGTACCGTTTCTAACCCCGTGAGTCATTTGATACGCGATATAACTCCGCGTGGTAAATGAAGGGATTGCAGAGAGTCAGAAACGGAGCAACAGCGGAAAGATCGATGAATGTTGGTTGGGTCCATTTTTCGGATCGTTTAAAGCGATTCGATTGATTGCGTCGCGTGAAAGTGGTTGCCGAACGAGGCTTGACAGTATGGAACAATATCACGAGTTATTCGCTATTTTGACACTTCGTGGATTGTTCGTTTTTATGAATCGTAAAATCTGCCGGCCCGTAATAAACGTAGGTGGATAGGAGGCTGTAAAAAGAACGTCATAAAGGAGAATACATAACCGAAAAGGGGGAAAATAATATTAACATTGATGTGATGATTAAACTATTCATTGCAAGAATAAATACTGAACTTTTATTTCTGTATCGTATAAAAAAATAGTGTTTCAGAAGGAAAGAGAACATTTAATTGGAAATTAAAAAAAAAAAAAGGGAAAAGAAACGAAGAATAAAATATTTGGCTTCTAGCATTCTCATAACTCAAACAGCAAAGGTCATACAGCAGTGCAAAAAGATCTTGTACTCCTTCGAGCAGTTGCCGCGCCGTTCCGGCGCCCTCTTCTGAATCATGCTATGAGGGTTCTGATTCTCGCAAACCGCGCGCTCGAGAATCGATAGTAGTGAAATTAACTTCATCGGAAGTCCTTGACCCAGGTCGCGAGTTTGATTGCAACGGCACCGATATCCTATTACGCGTTCAGAGGTTACCGACAAGAATTTCGCAATAAAATATTTTAGAAATATTCCAGCAGCATTAGTCCACTGAAATTACATTTATAGCGACACCTTTTTACGCTTTAATTTGATATTACGATCAACACGACAGTTATAATAATAATAACAAGTTGTATTTATTTATAATAACTCGTCGAGTTTTTTCAAGCGTGTTTTAATCAGAAAAAATTGTTTGTTTCCGTAAACAGAGGGTGCCGGGTGGTGGAGGCGTGATTGTGGGGGGTGGCGGTAATTCGGCCACCCCCCAGGGTGCACAGCAGGGTAGTAACCTGGTATACCGTGTGGTGAGCTCCAGACATCCTGGTCATCATCCGCACGTGAAAAAGTCGGACAGTTCTCAGCAAACGGACAACTCGGCGTTCAAACATCAGCAACAGCCCGGCTTGAATAGCTCGACGAACAGCAGCTCAAACAGCCAGCAATGGAAAAAATATATCGAGGCTGGAGCTGCGAGGGATCGGGAAAGAGACAAGGAGGCTGCACCTCCGAGTCCTAATCCCTCCAGGCGATCTCAGGTAAACATTTATACAGTTTTGTTCGTTCTTACGTCGTTGCATCACCGGACAATATTGATTTTTTGAGATAGTCGGTTTAGCGAGCTTAATGCAGCCCTTGAATTTTATTTCTGTAGAAATTTCTTGTTAGAATTTTCCGATCCTCGAGCTTACGCTTACTAAGTTCCAATAACGCGTGCCATAAACAGCAATAAATGCATGTGTAAGGTACAACTAATTTTATTTCGCAAGATGTTTGACAAATAATTATATCATCATTGAACGAGAAAGATTTATTATCTTGAAGTAAATGATAAATCAACAACAACGACGTACCACGTCTTTCACACGATATTGTAGGTTAAGAGGCTAACCCCTTTAGGTACTTTCATGTTCTGACTGAATAATTTCTCTTTCAGGAGAAACATCGGAAACAGGCCATGGCTGAGTATGCGAACGGCGAAAAACCGCAGAAAGTTTCATCGGGAACATCGACGAGCGGCAGCAGCAAAGTTAGAGGTGTACCACAGAGTTTCGGATATGTTAAGAGACACAGCGCTGGTACCAGCCCCAGTCCCAACGGAGTTCAAAATGGTGGCAAAGATTCGACGAGAACTGCTCAAGTTAGCGCAGTTCCAAGAACGAAGGTAAGATCACTCATTTTCTTCTTAATTTTCTACACGGCGGTATGTTAGGCGAACATTAATTAACGGATCTTTTGTTTTCGTGTGACGTTGCAGGTCAAAGTGTCCGGTGGTACTCAAACATGTACTACAGAACTTCAAGCCAACTCTTCCACGTCGAACCAAGGACATCATTATAAGAGTTACAGCCTCACAGGTCCTAGCGCCAGCCAACTTTCTCAATCAGTGCGAGATCGTCTTATGCTCGGATCGCAAAGTTTACCAAAGCCTGGTAGCCCAGAATTCACGGCGCTATTTGCATCCGCGCATCATCGCGAAAGAGGATCCGGTGCAGGACCAACGGCTACTTCCTTCTCACCGCGGGTACTCAAACCATCAGATGGAAGTCTCAGCGATACGTGCAGCAATTACGCGGCTCCTGATCTGCAAGGATATTACACTCCCAATAGTCCGTATACCACATCTTGGATGAGACACAGCAACACGTACACGCCAAGTGGACGTTCTCAAGGCAAGTTTTTATGCCGTTTCAAACATATTTCAGAGGTCAACTCAAGCGTTGCTAGTTTAGCTCGTCATTTTTATAAATTTTACGTTTCACTACTATCAGAAAATATTGAAATAACTTTAGGTCAAAGACTAGTTCTTGAATTATTTATTTTGAAGGGAAAAATTTGTCTAATTTCAGGAATGGGATTGTGCGAAGCTGACAGCGTAGAATCATTAGGATCGCATCGGGCAAGCTTAACACACGCTCGCTTGTTGATACATCAGAGAGACTCGACAGGATCTCCAGCTCCACCGAGACTTAATAGAAGCAATTCTATTAGGTAAATTTACAGAGTAGTTTATTCGCTGCATTAATTTTCACGATATTACATCAAATTTTGTTACAAGTCATTTGCATACATCCATATGTATAGATGCATGACTAGAGGATGCAAATTTTTCACCACATTTTTTCAAACGATCAGTTTCAGCTTTTTTCTGATTCTTTTTCTAATTAACCACTCTATGACAGCGATTGCTCGTTTACGGTGAAATAACGCAGATCATTTGATACCGTTCTAGCCATCTGCGGGACAGGACATTCCCAAGGTAGTGCGAAAATCTAGAATACACATTCGTCGAGCCTGTTTTCCATGCATAAGTATTGAAAGAACAAAACCTTCGAGGGTTTTGTACCCTACACGTATACACGAGTGCCAATTATACGCACTAAAAACACACATGTCCATGTGCACTTAATTCTGTCGAGTTTTACATTTGTATTATTGATTTTAAATACTTTAGTTATTATTTTGTTAAGTCGGTTCTATTTTTCTTTGTATTTCGTATTTGTGATTGATATGTGCTTCTTATCCAAACGCATGTCATTCCTCGACTAGTGTGGTGCGGATTAAAACGCTAAACAGACATAACGTACCTCCTTCTCTCAATTTTTCGTTTTTCCTGTCAGAGTATGCGCACTTCTCGTTAAGTGCCAATTAATTATTTACTCATT
>NW_025219973.1:55814-57039 GCF_014825855.1 Bombus pyrosoma | reverse complement strand
ATCATAATACTACACAATGATATACGTCATAACGTAGTATTATAAAACGTTATATGTTATATTGTAATACCATATATCGTTGTACGCTACAACGTAATACTATATACCATATGCTATATAACGTTATACGCTATAACGTAATACCATATAACGTTATACGTCATAACGTATAACTATACAACGTTATATGTTATATCGTAATACCATATAACGTTATACGTTATATCAAAATACTACACAAGGTTATTCGTCTTAACGTAGTACTATATAACGTTATACGTCATAACGTAGTACTATACAACGTTATATGTTATATCGTAATACCGTATAACGTTATAAGCTATATCGTAATACCATATAACGTTATACGTCATATCATAGTACTACACAACGTTATACGTCATAACGTATTACTATATTACGTTATATGTTACAACGTAATACCATATGACGATATACGTTGTATCAAAATACTACACAATGATATACGTCATAACGTAGTACTATATACAGTTATACGTTACAACGTAATACTATATAACGTTATACCTTACAACGTATTACTATATAACGTTCTACGTCATAACGTAGTACTATATAACCTTATATGTTATATCGTAATACCATATAACATTATACGCTATAACGTAATATCATATAACGTTATACGCTATAGCGTAATACCATATAACGTTATACGTTATATCAAAATTCTACACGAGGTTATTCGTCTTAACATAGCACTATATAACGTTATACATTATATCCTAATACCATATAACGTTATACGATATATCATAATACCACACAACGTTGTATGTCATAACGTAGTACTATATATCGTTATACGTTACAGCGTAATAATATATATCGTAATCCGTTACAACGTAATACTATGTAACGTTCTACGTTACAACGTATTACTATATAACGTTATACGTCACGACGTAGTACTATATAACGTTATATGTTATATCGTAATACCATATAACGTTAAACGTTATATCATAATACTACACAATGATATACGTCATAACGTAGTACTATAAAACGGTATGTGTTATATTGTAATACCATATAACGTTATACCCTATAACGAAATACCATATAACGTTATGCGTCATATCATAGTACTACACAACGTTATACGTCATAACGTATTACTATATAACGTTATACGTTACAACGTAGTACTATATATCGCTATACGTTACAACGTAATATT
>NW_025219973.1:54111-55314 GCF_014825855.1 Bombus pyrosoma | reverse complement strand
ACAATACGGTCATACAAAAAATTATTGTAACAGAAGCCCGGCATGTGTTAAATGTGCAAAAAATCACTTAACAATACACTGCCCATACACAGGAAAAATAGAAGAAGTTAGGTGCTATAACTGTAACGGAAACCATCCAGCCAGCTACAAAGGATGTGTAATTAGGAAACAGTTACAACGCAAATTGTTTCCACCACTTCGCAATAGATCAACCAATAACTACAAACCACAACAAGGTACAACGGAGAATGATACAGTATTGATAGCACATAACGAATCAAACATTATAAGCGGAAACATTAATCCCCAAGGTTACCGAAGCTATGCGCAAGTAATCCAAAACATTAGCCAAGCAACGCTTAATCAGAATCAAAGCAAAAATATCGAAGACGCTACAGAAATCAAAGAAATACTAAAACAATCCATTAAAAGTACAGAGATGCTAGGAAAAATGGTAAGTGAATGAAACACAACACTAAGGCAACAAGTACAACAAACAACAATCATGTTACAATTACTCACAAACTTGCTAAGTAAAAAATAGAGTGGAACATGCTGAAAATAGCAGCCTGGAACTCCAATGGCTTGCAACAGCGAGCCCACGAAACTAAAACATTCTTGTAGAAAAATAATATTGATATACTACTTGTCTCAGAAACACATTTCACTCTAAAAAGTTACATGAAAATACCGTGTTACACTATCTACGACACCAAACACCCCTCAGGTAAAGCACATGGAGGAACTGCAGTAATAATAAAAAATGACATCAAGCATCACCTGCATAGTCAAACAAATCAAGAACACCTACAAGCAACCACTGTCACAATACAAACCAATGACAATTACTTTCAGATATCAGCAATATATGCACCACCGAGACACAAAATGACGCTTAAAAAATGGGAAGAGTACTTCCAATCCTTAGGCGACAAATATATCGCAGCAGGAGACTTTAATGCGAAGCACACGTTATGGGGTTCGAGAATTAATACACCGAGAGGCAGAACACTAGAAAAATATATTAGAAATAGCAACCTCAACGTGCTATCTACAGGAAGATCAACGTACTGGCCGACAGACCTCAATAAAACACCTGACCTGTTGGATTTTGCGATGACAAAAGGATTAAGTGTAAGTAAATTAAAAATAACAACCAGCCTTGAGCTTAACTATGACCACACACCAATTATATTAGAATAT
>NW_025219973.1:52016-53611 GCF_014825855.1 Bombus pyrosoma | reverse complement strand
AACGCATACGTTATGTACTATTGTGTTATAACGTATAACGTTATGTAGTATCACGATATAACGTATAACGTTAGACAGTATAACGATATAACGTATGACGTTATGTAGTATTACCATATAACGTATAACGTTATGTAGCATTATGTTATAACGTATAACGTCATGTAGTATTACGATATAACGTATAACGTTGTGTAGCATTAGGTTATAACGTATAACGTTATGTACTATTGTGTTATAAAGTATAACGTTATGTAGTATTACGATATGACGTATAACGTTATGTAGCATTAGGTTATAACGTATAACGTTATGTAGTATTACGATATAACGTATAACGTTGTGTATCATTAGGCTATAACGTATAACGTTATGTACTATTGTGTTATAAAGTATAACGTTATGTAGTATTACGATATGACGTATAACGTTCTGTAGCATTAGGTTATAACGTATAACGTTATATACTATTGTGTTATAACTTATAACGTTTTGCACTATTATGTTATAGCGTATAACCTTATGTAGTATTGCGATAAAACGTATAACGTTATATAGTATAACGATACAACGTATAACGTTATGTAGTATAACGATATAACGTATAACGTTATGTAGTATTACGATATAACGTATAACGTTATGTAGCAAGAGGTTATAACGTATAACGATGTGTACTATTATTTTATGACGTATAACGTTATGTACTATTACGTTATAGCGTAGAACGTTATGTAGTATAACGATGTAACGTATAACGTTATGTAGCATTAGGTTATAACGCATAACGTTATGGAATATTGTGTTATAACGTATAACGTTATATAGTATTACGATATAACGTATAACGTTATGAAGTATCACGATATAACGTATAACGTTATACAGTATAACGATATAACGTATAACGTTATGTAGTATTACGATATAACGTATAACGTTATATAGCATTAATTTATAACGCATAACGTTATGTACTATTGTGTTATAACGTATAATGTTATGTAGTATTACGATATAGCGTATAACGTTATGTAGCATTAGCTTATGACGTATAACGTTATGTACTATTACGCTCTAACGTATAATGTTATGTAGTATTTCGTTATAACGTACAACGTTATATTGTAATACTTTATAACGTTTAACGTCATGTAGTATAACGTTATAACGTATGACATAATGTAGTATTACTGTATAACGTATGACGTTATGTGGCATTACGATATAACGTATAACGTTATGTAGCATTAGGTTATAACGTATAACGTTATGTACCATTATATTATAACGTATAACGTTATGTACTATTGCATTACAACATATAACGTTACGTAGTATAACGATAAAACGTATAACGTTATATAGTATAACGATATAACATATAACGTTATGTAGAATAACGATAAAAAGTATAACGTTATATAGTATAACGACATAACGTATAACGTTATGTAGCATTAGGTTATAATGTATAACGTTATGTACTATTGTGTTATAACGTATAACGTTATGTAGTATAACGATATAACGTATAACGTTATGTAGCATTAGGTTATAACGTATAATGTTATGTACTATTGTGTTATAACGTA
>NW_025219973.1:50441-51516 GCF_014825855.1 Bombus pyrosoma | reverse complement strand
TGGTAATACGATATAACGTATAACATTATGTAGTATTACGATATAACGTATAAGGATATGTAGTATTACGATATAATGTATGACGATATGTAGTGTTACGGCATAACGTATAACGTTATGTAGTATTACGATATACCGTATAACGATATATGGTATTACATTATAACGTAAAACGTTATGTAGTATGACGATATAACGTATAACGTTATATGCTACTACGATATAACTTATAACGATATGTAGTATTACAATATAACGTATAACGATATGTAGTATAAAGATATAACGTATAACCTTACATAGTATTACGATATAACGTATAACGATATTTAGTATTAAGACATAACGTATAACGTTATATGGTAATACGATATAACGAATTACGATATGTAGAATTAAGATATAACATATAACGTTATGTACTATTACGCTATAACCTATAACGCTATGTAGTATTACCTTATAACGTATAACGTCACATGGTAATACGATATAACGTATAACGTTATGTAGCATTACGATATAACGTATAACGATATGCAGTATTACGGTATAACGTATTACGTTATATGGTATTACGATATAACGTATAACGTTATGTACTATTACGTTATAACGCACAACGCTATGTAGTATTACCTTATAATGTATAACGTTATGTAGTACGACGATATAACGTATAACTTTATGTAGCATTACTGTATAACGTATAACGGTATGTAGTATTACGGTATAACGTATTTCGTTATATTGTAATACTATATAACGTATAACGTTATATAGCGATACGATATAACGTATAAAGTTGTGTAGTATTACGATATAACGTATAACGATATGTAGTATTAAGACATAACGTATAGCGTTATATGGTAATACGATATAACGTGTAACTTTACGTAGCGTTACGATATAACGCGTAACGTTATGTAGTATTACGATATAACGTATAACGTTATATGGTATTACGATATCACGTATAACGTTATGTAGCAATATGATATAACGTATAACGTTATGTAGCATAGCGATACAACGTATAACGATATATGCTACTACGATATAACGTATAACG
>NW_025219973.1:48194-49941 GCF_014825855.1 Bombus pyrosoma | reverse complement strand
GCTACACAACGTTATACGTTATATCGTAATACTACATGACGTTATACGTTATAACATAATGCTACATAACGTTATACGTTATATGGTAATACTACATAACGTCATACGTTATATCGTTATACTGTCTAACGTTATACGTTATATCGTGATACTACATAACGTTATACGTTATAACACAATAGTACATAACGTATGCGTTTTAACATAATGCAACGTAACGTGATACGTTATATCGTAATGCCACATAACGTCATACGTTATACAGTAATACTACATAATGTCATACGTTATAACGTTATACTACATGACGTTAAACGTCATAAAGTATTTCAATATAACGTTATACGTTATAACGAAATACTACATAACATTATACGTTAGAGCGTAATAGTACATAACGTTATACGTTATAATCTATTGCTACATAACGTCATACGTTATATCGTAATACTACATAACGTTATACGCAATAACGTAATAGTACATAACGTTATACGTTATATCGTTATACTACATAGCGTCATACGTTTTATCGTTATACTACATAACGTTATTAGCTATATCGTAATATTACATAACGTTATACGTTATAACATGATAGTACATAACGTTGTACGTTATAAGCTAATGCTACATAACGTTATACGTTATATCGTAATACTACATAACGTTATACGTTATATCGTAATACTACATAACGTTATACGTTATATCGTCATACTACATAGCGTCATACGTTTTATCGTTATACTACATAACGTTATACGCTATAACGTAATATTACATAACGTTATACGTTATAACATGATAGTACATAGCGTTGTACGTTATAAGCTAATGCTACATAACGTTATACGTTATATGGTAATACTACATTGCGTTATACGATATAACATAATAGTACATAACGTTATACGTAATAACCTAATGCTACATAACGTTATACGTTAGAGCGTAATAGTACATAACGTTATACGTTATAACATAAGAGTACATGACGTTATACGTTATAACCTAATGCTGCATAACCATATACGTTACATCGATATACTATATAACGTTATACGCAATAACGTAATAGTACATAACGTTATACGTTATAACATTATAGTATATAACGTTATACGTTATAACCTATTGCTACATAACGTTATACGTTATATCGTAATACTACATAACGTTATACGTTATAACATAATAATACATAACGTTATACGTTATAACCTAATGCTACGTAACGTTATACGTTACATCGTTATACTATATAACGTTATACTTTTTATCGTTATTCTACATAACGTTATATGTTATACCGTTATACTATATAACGTTATACGTTTTATCGTTATACTACGTAACGTTATATATTGTAATGCAATAGTACATAACGTTATACGTTATAATATAATAGTACATAACGTTATACGTTATAACCTAATGCTACATAACGTTATACGTTATATCGTAATGCCACATAACGTCATACGTTATACAGTAATACTACATTATGTCATAAGTTATAACGTTATACTACATGACGTTAAACGCTATAAAGTATTACAATATAACGTTGTACGTTATAACGAAATACTACATAACATTATACGTTAGAGCGTAATAGTACATAACGTTATAAGTCATAAGCTAATGCTACATAACGTTATACGCTATATCGTAATACTACATAACATTATACGTTATAACACAATAGTACATAACGTTATGCGTTATAACCTAACGCTACATA
>NW_025219973.1:45935-47694 GCF_014825855.1 Bombus pyrosoma | reverse complement strand
CGTTATAACGTATAACGTTATGTAGCATTACCATATAACGTATAACGTTATGTAGCATTACGATATAAGGTATAACGTTATGTAATATTACGTTATAACGTGTATCGTTATGAAGTATTACGGTATAACGTATAACGTTATATAGTATTACGTTTTCACGTATGACGTTATGTAATATTACGTTATAACATGTAAAGTTTTATAGTATTACGTTATAACGTATAACATTATGTGGCAATACGATATAACGTATAACGTTATGTCACATTTCGTTATAACGTATAACGTTATACAGTATTACGTTTTAACGTAGGACGTTATGTAGCATCACGATATAACGTATAACGTTATATAGTATTACGTTATAAAGTATAACGTTATGTAGCAATACGATATAACGTATAACGTTATGCAATATTACGTCATAACGTGTAACGTTATATAGTATTTCTTCATAACGTATAACATTATGTAGCATTACGATATAACGTATAACGTTATATAGCATTACGTTATAACGTATAACGTTATATGGCATCACGATATAACGTATAACGTTATATAGTATTACGTTATAACGTATAACGTTATATAGCATTACGTTATAACGTATAACGATATAGTATTACGATATAACGTATAACGTTATGTAGCATCACGATATAACGTATAACGTTATATAGTATTACGTTATATCGTATAACGATATGTAGCATTACCATATAACGTATAACGTTATACAGCATTACGTTATAACGTATAACGTTATATAGTATTACGATATAAGGTATAACGTTATGTAGCATTACGATATAACGTATAACGTTATGTAGAATTACGTTATAACGTATAACGTTATGTAGCATTACCATATAACGTATAACGTTATATAGCATTACTTTATAACGTATAACATTATATAGTGTTACGATATGACGTATAACGTTATGTAGCATTACGAAATAACGTATAACGTTATGTAGCATTACCATATAACGTATAACGTTATGTAGCATTACGATATAAGGTATAACGTTATGTAATATTACGTTATAACGTGTATTGTTATGAAGTATTACGGTATAACGTACAACGTTAAATAGTATTACGTTATCACGTATGACGTTATGTAATATTACGTTATAACGTGTAACGTTATATAGTATTTCTTCATAACGTATAACGATATTTAGCATTACGATATAACGTATAACGTTATAGAGCATTACGTTATAACGTATAACGTTATATAGTATTACGTTATAACGTATAACATTATGTCGCAATACGATATAACGTATAACGTTATGTCATATTTCGTTATAACGTATAACGTTATACAGTATTACGTTTTAACGTATAACGTTATATAGTATTACTTCATAACGTATAACGTTATAACGTATAACGTTATGTAATATTACGTTATAACGTGCATCGTATTGTAGTATTAAGGTATAACGTATAACGTTATGTAGCATTACGTTATTACGTATAACGTTATATAGTATTACGTTATAACGTATAACGTTATGTAGCATTACGATATAACGTATAACGTTATATAGTATTACGATATAAGGTATAACGTTATGTAGCATTACGATATAACGTATAACGTTATGTAGTATTACGTTATAACGTATAACGTTGTGTAGCATAACCATATAACGTATAAGGTTATATAGCATTACGACATAACATATAACGTTATGAAATATTACGTTATAACGTATAACGTTGTATAGTATTACTTCGT
>NW_025219973.1:43133-45435 GCF_014825855.1 Bombus pyrosoma | reverse complement strand
TATAACGTATAACGTTATGTAGTATTACGTTATAACGTATAACGTTGTGTAGCATAACCATATAACGTATAAGGTTATATAGCATTACGACATAACATATAACGTTATGAAATATTACGTTATAACGTATAACGTTGTATAGTATTACTTCGTAACGTATAACGTTATGTAGTATTACGTTATAACGTATAACGTTATGTAGCATTACCATATAACGTATAACGTTATATAGCATTATGATATAAGGTATAACGTTATGTAATATTTCGTTATAACGTGTATTGTTATGAAGTATTACGGTATAACGTATAACGTTATGTAATATTACGTTATAACGTATAACGTTGTATAGTATTACTTCGTAACGTATAACGTTATGTAGCATTACGATATAACGTATAACGTTATGTAGCATTACGATATAACGTATAACGTTATGTAGCATTACCATATAATGTATAACGTTATATAGCATGACGAAATAAGGTATAACTTTATGTAATATTACGCTATAACGTATAACGTTATATGGCATCACGATATAACGAATAACGTTATATAGTATTACGTTATAACGTATAGCGTTATGTAATATTACGTTATAACGTGTATCGTTATGTATTATCACGGTATAACGTATAACGTTAAGTCGCATTACGATATAACGTAAAATGTTATATAGCATTACGTTATAACGTATAACGTTATATAGTATTACTTCATAACGTATAACGTTTTGTAGCATCACGATATAATGTATGACGTTATGTAGTATTACGTTATAACGTATAACGTTATGTAATATTACGTTATAACGTACATCGTTATGTAGTATTACGGTATAACGTATAACATTATATAGTATTCCGTTATAACGTATAACGTTATGAAGCAATACGATATAACATATAACGTTATATAGCATTACGTTGTAACGTATAACGTTATATGGCATTACGTTATAACGTATAACGTTATATAGCATTACTCCATAACGTATAACGTTACATAGCATTACTCCATAACGTATAACGTTATGTAGTATTACGTTATAACGTATAACGTTATGTAGCATTACCATATAACGTATAACGTTATACAGCATTACGTTATAACGTATAACGTTACATAGTATTACGATATGTCGTATAACGTTATGTAGCATTACGAAATAACGTATAACGTTATGTAGTATTACGTTATAACGTATAACGTTATGTAGCATTATAATATAACGTATAACGTTATATAGCATTACGTCATAAGGTATAACGTTGTATAGTATTACTTCATAACGTATAACGTTATGTAGCATTACGGTATAACGTATAACGTTATGTAGCATCACGGTATAACGTATAACGTTATATGGTATTACGTTATAACGTATAACGTTATGTAATATTACGTTATAACGTGTATCGTTATGTAGTATCACAGTATAACGTATAACGTTATGTAGCATTACAATATAACGTAAAACATTATATAGCATTACGTTATAACGTATAACGTTATATAGTATTACGTTATAATGTATAACGTTATGTAGCATTACCATATAACGTATAACGTTAGATAGCATTACGTTGTAACGTATAACGTTATGTAATATTACGTTATACCGTGTATCGTTATGCAGTATCACGGTATAACGTATAACGTTATGTACAATTACGAAATAACGTATAACGTTATGTAGTATTACGTTATAACGTATAACGTTATGTAGCATAAGCATATAACGTATAAGGTTATATAGTATTACGACATAATGTATAACGTTATGTAATATTACGTTATAACGTGTACTGTTATGAAGTATTATGGTATAACGTATAACGTTATATAGTATTACGTTATAACGTATAACGTTATATGGCATCACGATATAACGAATAACGTTATATAGTATTACGTTATAACGTATAGCGTTATGTAATATTACATTATAACGTGTATCGTTATGTATTATCACGGTATAACGTATAACGTTATGTCGCATTACGATATAACGTAAAACGTTATATAGCATTACGTTATGACGTATAACGTCATATAGTATTACTTCATAACGTATAAGGTTATGTAGCATCACGATATAATGTATGACGTTATATAGTATTACGTTATAACGTATAACGTTATGTAATATTACGTTATAACGTACATCCTTATGTAGTATTACGGTATAACCTATAACATTATATAGTATTCCGTTATAACGTATAACATTATGTAGCAATACGATATAACGTATAACGGTTTATAGTATTACGTTATAACGTATAACGTTATATAG
>NW_025219973.1:41232-42633 GCF_014825855.1 Bombus pyrosoma | reverse complement strand
CGTTATACGTAATAACGTAATACTACATAACGTTATACGTTATAACGTAATGCTACATAACGTTATACGTTATATCGCAATGCTACATGACGTTCTACGTTATAACGTATTACCATATAACGTTATACGTTAGAACGTATTGCTACATAACGTTATACGTTATATCGTAACAGTACATAACGTTATATCTTATAACGTAGCACTATATAACGTTATACGTTATAATGTAATGCTACATAACGTTATACGCTATATCGTAACAGTACATAACGTTATACGTTATATCGTTACAGTACATAACGTTATACGTTATAACGTAATAGTATATAACGTTATACGTTATAACGTAATACTACATAACGTTATACGTTATAACGTAATGCCACATAACGTTATACATTATATCGTAATGCTACACGACGTTCTACGTTATACCGTATTACCATATAACGTTATACGCTATAACGTAATGCTACATAACGTTATATGTTATAACGTAATGCTACATAGCGTTATACGTTAAAATGTAATACTACATAACGTTATACGATATAACGTAATGCTACATAACGTTATACGTTATATCGTAACACTACATAACGTTATACGTTATATCGTAACAGTACATAACGTTATACGTTATAACGTAATAGTATATAACGTTATACGTTATATCGTAACAGTACATAACGTTATACGTTATAACGTAATAGTACATAACGTTATACGTTATAACGTAATAGTATATAACGTTATACGTTATAACGTAATACTCCATAACGTTCTACGTTATAACGTAATGCTACATAACGTTATACGTTATAACGTAATGCTACATAGCGTTATACGTTAAAATGCAATACTACATAGAGTTATACGTTATAACGTAATGCTACATAACGTTATACGTTATATCGTAAAACTACATAACGTTATATCTTATAACGTAATACTACATAACGTTATACGTCATAATGTAATGCTACATAACGTTATACGTTATATCGTAACAGTACATAACGTTATACGTTATAACGTAATAGTATATAACGTCATACGTTATAACGTATTACTATATAACGTTATACCTTATAACGTAATACTATATAACGTTAAACGTTGTATCGTAATACTTCATAACGTTATACGTTATAACGTAATACGACATCACGTTATACGTAATAACGTAATACTATATAACGTAATACGTTATAACGTAATTCCATATAACGTTAAACGTTATAACGTAATGCTACATAACGTTATACGTTATATCGTAATACGACAGAACGTTATACGTTATAACGTAATAGCATATAACGTTATACGTTATAACGTAATGCTACATAACGATATACATTAGAACGTAATAGTATATAACGTTATACGTTATAACGTAAT
>NW_025219973.1:38396-40732 GCF_014825855.1 Bombus pyrosoma | reverse complement strand
ATTACGATATAACGTTTAACGTTACATAGTATTACGTTATAAGGTATAGCGATATGTAGCATTACGTCATAACGTATAACGTTATCTAGTATTACGATAGAACATATAACGTAATGTAGCATTACGTTATAACGTATAACGCTATATATTATTACGTTGTAACGTATAACGTTATATACTGTTACGATATAACGTATAATGTTATGTAGTATTACGATATAACATATAACGTCATGTAGCATTACGTTATAACGTATAACGTTATGTAGCATTACGTTATAACGTATAACGTTAAGTAGTATTACGATATAACATATAACGATATGTAGCATTGCGTTATAACGTATAACGTTATGTAGTATTACGATATAACGTTTAACGTTACATAGTATTACGTTATAACGTATAACGTTATGTAGTATTACGATATAACGTTTAACGTTACATAGTATTACGTTATAACGTATAACGTTATGTAGCTATACGTTATAACGTATAACGTTATATAGTATTACGTTATAACGTATAATGTTAAGTAGTATTACGATATAACATATAACGATATGTAGCATTACGTTATAACGTATAACGTTATGTAGTATTACGATATAACATATAACGTTATGTAGCGTTACGTTATAACGTATAACGTTATATGGTAATACTTTATAACGTATAACGTTATGTATTATTACGATACAACGTTTAATGTTACATAGTATTACGTTATAAGGTATAACGATATGTAGCATTACGCTATAACGAATAAAGCTATGTAGTATTACGTTATAACGTATAACGTTATGTAGTATTACGTTATAACGTATAACGTTATGTAGTATTACGATAGAACATATAACGTAATGTAGCATTACGTTATAACGTATAACGTTATATACTATTACGTTATAACGTATAACGTTATATACTGTTACGATATAACATATAACGTTATGTAGCATTACGCTATTACGTATAACTTTATATACTATTACGTTATAACGTATAAAGTTATATACAATTACGTTATAACGTATAACGTTATATACTGTCACGATATAACATATAACGTTATGTAGCATTACGATATAACGTATAACGTTATGTAGCATTACGTTATAACGTTTAACGTTATATGGAATTACGTTATAACGTATAACGTTATATAGTATTACGTTATAACGTATAACGTGATGTAGTATTACGTTGTAACGTATAACGTTATGTAGCATTACGTTATAACGTATAACGTTATATACTGTTACGATATAACGTATAACGTTATATAGTACTACGTTATAACGTATAACGTTATGTAGTATTACGATATATCATATAAAGTTATGTAACATTACGTTATAACGTACAACGTTATATAGTATTACGTTGTAAGGTATAACGTTATGTAGCATCACGTTATTACGTATAACGTTATATACTATTACGTTATAACGGATAACGTTATATACTATTACGTTATAACGTATAACGTTATATACTATTACGTTATAACGTATAACGTTATATACTATTACGTTATAACGTATAACGTTATATACTGTTACGATATAACGTATAACGTTATGTAGTATTACGATATAACATATAACGTAATGTAGCATTACGATATAACATATAACGTAATGTAGCATTACGTTGTAATGTATAACGTTATATAATATTACGTTATAAAGCATAACGTTATATACTGTTACGATATAACGTATAACGTTATGTAGCATTACGTTATAACGTATAACGTTATATAGTACTAGGTTATAACGTATAACGTGATGTAGTATTGCGTTATAACATATAACGATATGTGGCATTACGTTATAACGTATAACGTTATGTACTGTAACGATATAACGTATAACGTTATATAGTATTACGTTATAACGTATAACTTTATGTAGTGTTACGATATAACATATAACGTTATGTAGCGTTACGATATAACTTATAACGCTATATGGTAATACGTTATAACATATAACGTTATGTAGTATTATGATATAACGTTTAACGTTATATAGTATTACGGTATAACGTATAACGTTATATGGAATTACGATATAACGTACAACGTTACATAGAATTACGTTATAACGTATAACGTTATGTAGTATTACGATATAACGTATAACGCTATGTAGCGTTTCGTTATTACGTATAACGTTATATAGTATTACCTTATAACGTATAACGTTATATAGAAATACGTTATAACGTATAACGTTATATAGTATTACGTTATAACGTATAACGTTATATAGTATTACGTTATAACGTATAACGTTATATAGTGTAACGTTATAAGGTATATCGTTATG
>NW_025219973.1:36341-37896 GCF_014825855.1 Bombus pyrosoma | reverse complement strand
TCTTCTCGTTTGTCGTAAGAATAGTTATATTCTATATTGTTCAATTTGGAAAGTATGTAGCTTTTGTCTCGTTGTAGTTTTTTTATTTTGTTGTTGATATAGGGCTCGCAGGAATTTTTTTGTTTTAGGTTTGGTACGGATTTTTGAAGAGCGATTTGTATATGTTTTTCAATTTCGTCTATGAATGAGTCGATTTGTCTGTTTGTTAGGTTGGCGTTGTTGTAGATTTTCAAGTCGCAATTTTGTTCCAGTAGTTTTTGGAATTTTTTCCAGTCTGTCTTTTTGTAATTAAACCTGGGGGTTTCGGTCTGTGTTTCAAGTGTTAAATAGTCGGATGTATTCTTGCTTATCTGAAATTCTATGGCGTTGTGGTCGTTGTCATAGTCTAGGGTTTTGAGAGTGTTATTTGGTCGTAGGTCTTGGAATTTTAGTCGCGCATCTGCTAGTCATATGTCCAAGTATGAGCCTGCTTTTGGGTAGGAGGGTAGCTCGGAGCTGTAAAGGTTTGTTTTGTAGTGTATGCTTTTATTGTCTAGCCAGTTTCTAATGAAGTTTCCTCTCGTATTGTTTAAATCGTTTTTCCAGCTTGTGTGTTTTGCGTTAAGGTCGCCCGCTATTATATAGTAGATTTCCTGTTTGTCGAGCTGTAAAATTTCGAAGAGATTGTTGAATTCGTCGTTAAATTCTTTTTGGTTTCCGTATGTTGCGTAGGCTGCCGTGATAAATAGGTTTCCTTTATTGCTTATTTTTATTTTTATGATCGTTGTTTCTAAGCTTTTGAAACTTGTTATTTTATCGTTTTGGATTGTTTTGAATTTCAGAGGGTTTTTTATGAGGATTGCAGTTTCTCCTCCTTGGCTAGCGTTCGGTCTGTCGTGTCTTATCATAGAGTAGTTTTTGAAGTGTACTTTGTGCTTTTTGTTCAATTTTGTTTCTGATATGAGTACAATGTCTGGGGTTTCTTTATTTATTAGGGTTAGCATACTGTATCTTTTTTGGTTTGAAATTATTGAGTTGGCATTTATTGAAATTATTTTCAAATATTTTAAGTTTAGCTTGTAAGTATTTTGGTGTAATTGTTGGTTTAGTGGATTTTGGTTAATCGTCGTCCGTACCATTGATAGTACTGAAGATGGCGTCGATTCTTTCTTCGTGCATTGAGAAAGCTTTTTTTAGTTCATTTAGTTGCATTTGTTGTTCCTTTAATGTTTTGAGGATACTTTTTTTCAAAGCTTCGATAACGTTTATAATGTTCAGTTGGGGGGTGTTATAGATTGGGATTGAGTTTTGCATTGGGTTCGGGGCTGAGTTTGTTATTTGTGGAAGGTTTTTGGTTGCCTGATTTAAGGTTGTTCGTTGTTTCACTACATCAGAAAATTTTAGCTCTGGGGCGTATTTGCGGCTTATATGGGCAATTCGATTTATCTTTGGTTTCTTAGCTTTGTTCATTTTCTCGGCTAGCCTTTTACGCAGCTTTACGAGTTTGGCGCATCCCTTGTATGACGCGGGGTGTCCGTAATTTTTGCAGTTTATTTTTAGATTACAGTTTAGATTA
>NW_025219973.1:33797-35841 GCF_014825855.1 Bombus pyrosoma | reverse complement strand
TATTACGTTATAACGTATAACGTCATGTAGTATTACGTTATAATGTAAAACGTTATATCGTATTACGTTATAACTTATATCGTTATATGGTAATACGTTATAACGTATAACATTATGTATTAATACGTTATAACATATAACGTTATGTATTAATACGAAATAACGTACATCGTTATATGGTAATACGTTATAACGTATAACCTTATGTATTATTACGTTATAAGGTATATCGTTATATGGTAATACGTTATAACGTATAACCTTATGTAATATTACGTTATAATGAATATCGTTATATTTTAATACGTTTTAACGTATACCGTTATATGGTAGTACGTTATAACGTATAACGATCAGTAGTATTACGTTATAACGTATAACGTCATGTAGTATTACGTTATAATGTAAAATGTTATATCGTATTACGTTATAACTTATATCGTTATATGGTAATACGTTATAACGTATAACATTATGTATTAATACGTTATAACATATAACGTTATGTGTTAATACGAAATAACGTACATCGTTATATGGTAATACGTTATAACGTATATCGTTATATGGTAGTACGATATAACGTATAACGTTCAGTAGAAATACGTTATTACGTATATCGTTATATGGTAGTACGTTATGATGTATAACGTTCAGCAGTATTTCGTTATAACGCATAACATTATGTATTATTACGTTATAACGTATATCGTTTTATGGTAATACGTTATAACGTATAACCTTATGTAATGTTACGTTATAACGTATATCGTTATATGGTAGTACGTTATAACGTATAACGTTATGTATTAATACGTTATAAAGTATAACGTTATGTATTAATACGAAATAACGTATATCGTTATATGGAAATACTTTATAACGTATATCGTTATATGGTAGTACGTTATAACGTATAACGTTCAGTAGTATTACGTTCTAACGTATAACGTCATGTAGTATTACGTTATAATGTCAAACGTTATATCGTATTACGTTATAATGTATAACGTTATATCCTAACTCGTCATAACGTAAAACTTTATGTAGTATTACATTATAACGTATAACGCTATGTAATATTACGTTATAACGTATATCGTTATAGGGTAATACGTTATAACGTATAACGTTATGTAGTATTACATTATAACGTATAGCGTTATGTAGTGTTACGTTAAAACCTATAACGTTATATACTATTACGTTATAACGTATGACCATATGTAATATTACGTTATAACGTATATCGTTATATGGTAATACGTTATAACGTATATCGTTATATGGTAGTACGTTATAACGTATAACGTTATGTATTATTACGTTATAACGTACATCGTTGTATATTAATACGTTATAACGAATAACGTTATGTAGTATTTCGTTATAACGAATAACATTACGTATTATTACGTTATAACCTATATCGTTATATGGTAATACGTTATAACGTATATCGTAACATGGTAGTACGTTATAACGTATAACGGTCAATAGTATTACGTTATAACGTATAACGTCATGTAGTATTACATTATAATGTAAAACGTTATATCGTATTACGTTATAACTTATATCGTTATATGGTAATACGTTATAACGTATAACATTATGTATTAATTCGTTATAACATATAACGTTATGTATTAATACGAAATAACGTACATCGTTATATGGCAATTCGTTATAACGTATATCGTTATATGGTAGGACGATATAACGTATAACGTTCAGTAGTAATACGTTATAACCTATAACGTTATGTATTATTACGTTATAACGTATATCGTTATATGGTAATACGTTATAACGTATAACCTTATGTAATATTACATTATAATCAATATCGTTATATTTTAATACGTTATAACGTATATCGTTATATGGTAGTACGCTATAACGTATAACGATCAGTAGTATTACGTTATAACGTATAACGTCATGTAGTATTACGTTATAATGTAAAACGTTATATCGTATGACGTTATAATGTATAACGTTATATCGTAATACGTCATAACGTAAAACGTTCAGTAGTATT
>NW_025219973.1:31214-33297 GCF_014825855.1 Bombus pyrosoma | reverse complement strand
TATTATACGTTATATCGTAATACTAGATATCGTTATACGTTATATCGTAATGCTACATAACGTTATACGTTATATCGTAATACTATATAGCGTAACACGTTATAATGTAATACCACATAACGTTAAACGTTATAACGTATCATTACATATCGTTATATGCTATATCGTAAAACTACTTAACGTTATACGTTATGACGTAACACTACATAACGTTACACGTTATAACGTAATACTATATAACGTTATACGCTATAACGTAATAGTTCATAGTTTTATACGACATATGGTAATATTATATAACGATATACGTTATATCGTGATACTACATAACGTTATACGTTATGTCGTAATAGTACATAACGTTATAAGTTATATCGTAATCCTACATATCGTTATACGTTTTAACGTATTACCATATAACGTTATACGTTATATCGTAATGCTACATATCGTTATACGTTATAACGTAACACTACATAAAGTTATACGTTGGAACGTAGTACTACATAAGGTTATACGTTATAACGTAGTACTGCATAACGTTATACGCTATAACGTAATGCTACATAACGTTAAACGTTATATCGTAACACTACATTTCGTTATGCGTAATATCGTAATACCATTTAACGTTATACGTCATATTGTAATACTACATATCGTTATACGTTATATCGTAATACTACATATCTTTATACGTTATAAAGTATTACCATATAACGTTATACGTTATATCGTAATACCACATATCGTTATACGTTATATCGTTATGATACATATCGTTATACGTTATAACGTATTACCATATAACGTTATAAGTTATATCGTAATACTATATAACGTTATACGTTATAACGTAACACTACATAACGTTATACGTTGGAACGTAGTACTACATAACGTTATACGTTATATCGTAATGATACATATCGTTATACGTTATAACGTAACACTACATAAAGTTATACGTTGGAACGTAGTACTACATAACGTTATACGTTATATCGTAATGCTACCTATCGTTATTCGTTATATCGTAATGTTGCATAACGTTATCGGTTATATCGTAACAGTACATATCGTTTTCGTTATATCGTAATGCTACATAACGTTATACGTTATAACGTAATACTATATAACGTTATAAGTTATATCGTAATGCTACGTCACGTTATGGGTTATAACGTAATACCATATAACGTTATACGTTATATCGTAATACTATATAGTGTTACACGTTATAATGTAATACAACATAACGTTATACGTTATAACGTATTATTACATATCGTTATATGCTGTATCGTAAAACTACATAACGTTATACGTTATATCGTAATACTACATATCGTTATACGTTATAACGTATTACAATATAACGTTATACGTTATATCGTAATACCACATATCGTTATACGTTATAACGTAATGCCACATATCGTTATACGTTACAACGTATTACCATATAACGTTATCCGTTATATCGTAACACTATATAACGTTATACGTTATAACGTAACACGACATATCGTTATGCGTAATATCGTAATACCATATAATGTTATACGTCATATCGTAATGCTACATATCGTTATACGTTATATCGTTATGCTACATTACATTATACGTTATATCGTAATACTAGATATCGTTATACGCTATATCGTAATGCTACATATCGTTATACGTTATATCGTAGTACTATATAGCGTTACACGATATAATGTGATACCACATAACGTTATACGTTATGTCGTAATAGTACATAACGTTTTAAGTTATATCGTAATACTACATATCGTTATACGTTATAACGTATTACCATATAACGTTATACGTTATATCGTAATTCCACATATCGTTATACGTTATAACGTATTACCGTATAACGTTATCCGTTATATCGTAATACTATATAACGTTATACGTTATAACGTAACACTACATAACGTTATACGTTATATCGTAATACTAGATATCGTTATACGTTATATCGTAACAGTACATATCGATTTCGTTATATCGTAACACTACATATCGTTATGCGTTATAACGTAATACTATATAACGTTATACGTTATAT
>NW_025219973.1:28576-30714 GCF_014825855.1 Bombus pyrosoma | reverse complement strand
TAACGTAATAACACATAACGTTATACGTTATAACGTAATGCCACTGAACGTTATACGTTGTAACGTACTGCCATATGACGATATGCGTTATAACGTATTAGCATATAGTGATATACGTTATAACGTATTACCATATAACGATGTACGCTATAACGTAATAATACATAACATTATACGTTATAACGTAATACTACTGAACTTTATACGTAGTAACGTACTGCCATATGACGATATACGTTATAACGTATTACCATATAACGATATACGTTATAACGTGATAATACGTAATGTTATTCGTTATAACGTATTACTATATAACGATGTACGTTATAACGTAATACTACTGAACGTTTTACGTTATGACGTATTACGATATAACGTTATACATTATAACGTCATGCGATATAACGTTTTACATTATAACGTAATACTACATGACGTTATAAGTTAAAACGTAATACTACTGATCGTTATACGTTATAGCGTACTACCATATAACGATATACGTTATAACGTATTGAAATATAACGATATTCATTATAACGTAATATTACATAAGGTTATACGTTATAACGTATTACCATATAACGATATACGTTATAACGTATTAATACGTAATGTTATTCGTTATAACGAAATACTACATAACGTTATTCGTTATAACGTATTACTATATAACGATATACGTTATAACGTAGTAATACTTAACGATATACGTTATAACGTAATACTGTATATCGTTATACGTTGTAAGGTATGACTACGTAACGGTATACGTTATAACGTATTTTTCATATAACGATATACGTTATAACGTAATAATACGTCATGTTATTCGTTATAACGAAATACTACATAACGTTATTCGTTATAACGTATTACTATACAACGATGTACGTTATAACGTATTAATACATAACGTTATGCGTTATAACGTAATACTACTAAACGTTATACGTTATAACGTACTACCATATAACGATATGCGTTATAACGTATTACCATATAACGATATACGTTATAACGTAATATTACATATGGTTATACGTTATAACGTATTACCCTATAACGATATACGTTATAACGTAATATTACATAGCGTTATACGTTATAACGTAATACTACATAACGTTTTACGTTATGACGAATTACGATATAACGTTATACATTATAACGTAATACGATATAACGTTATACATTATAACGTAATACTACATGACGTTATACGTTATAACGTAATACTACTGAACGTTATACGTTATAACGTACTACCATATAACGATATACGTTATAACGTAATATTACATAGCGTTATACGTTATAACGTAATAATACATAACATTATACGTTATAATGTAATACTACTGAACGTTATACGTTGCAACGTACTGCCATATGACGATACACGTTATAACGTATTACCATATAACGATATACGTTGTAACGTAATAATACGTCATGTTATTCGTTATAACGAAATACTACATAACGTTATTCGTTATAACGTATTACTATACAACGATGTACGTTATAACGTAATAATACATAACGTTATGCGTTATATCGTAATACTACTGAACGTTATACGTTATAACGTACTACCATATAACGATATAAGTTATAACGTATTACCATATAACGATATACGTCATAACGTAATATTACATATGGGTATACGTTATAACGTAATAGTATATAGTGATATACGTTATAACGTATTACCATATAACGATGTACGCTATAACGTAATAATACATAACATTATACGTTATAACGTAATACTACTGAACGTTTTACGTTATGACGTATTACGATATAACTTTATACATTATAACGTCATACGATTGTTACGTATTTACTTGTTTGGTTTTTTGTTAATTTGAACGAAAAGAAAACTGAACGATAGTAGTTGAAATATAAATTTAAATTTCCGATTAACACGGTAGTTGCTGCCACCAGAAATAGTCTAAGGACTATTTCGAAGATAAAATTTTCTTTTATTTTAATTTTTACTTAGTATTAAAAGAAATTGCTGTGCTACAGGTGCGGTAACGTTACGGCGACTGGTTATTATATTCCACGTTTTTGCTAACCTGCTATGGGCAGGAGTACTAGCATGGGAGAGGATTAAAGTTATT
>NW_025219973.1:25570-28076 GCF_014825855.1 Bombus pyrosoma | reverse complement strand
AAAGACATATCCTTGATAGCAGCGGAGATACGTTCAGATGAATATTCATGCTTGAACGTGCAAAGATGAAAATACGCTGGTCTTGACCTAGGACAGAGTTGACGTAGCGAAAACAAGATGTCGTTCCACGTATTTAGCAGCATGTCGGGAGTGAAAGTCGCATGGAATTATCAACATAACAATAATAGCAGCGGAGATAAGTTCAGATGAATATTCATACATGAATATGCATACCTGGAAATACGCGGGTCTTGACCAAGGCCAGAGTTGACGTTGCGACACAAGATATCGTTACACGTATTCCACAGCATGTCGGGAGTGAAAATCGCATCAAATTATCAACATAACAATAATAGTAGCGGAGATACGTTCAGTTGAATATACAAGCTTCAATATGCACAACTGGAAATACGCTGGTCTTAACCTAGACCGGAATTGACGTGGCGCAAACCGGATGTCGTGCTCTGTATTTGGCAGGATATGTGAAGTATATCGCGCGTTGAATTGTCGACATATCACTAATATTAGCGGAGATACGTTCAGATGAATATTCATGCTTCAATATGCAAAACAGAAAATACGCTGGCCCTGACCTAGACAAGACTTGACATAGTGCAAACCGGATGTCGTTCCACGTATTTGGCGGAATGCCGGCAGTGTAAATAGCGGCGAATAATCAATATATCACAAATAGCAGCGGAGACGCGTTCAGATGATTATTCAAACTTGAATTTGTAAAACTGGAAATACGCTGGTCTTAAACCATACCAGAGTTGACGTAGCACAAACCGAATGTCATGCTCCTTATTGGAAGCATATGGAGAGAATGGAGTGGAGTATAACGCGCCCAGATTTGTAGACATATCTCGAATAGCAGTGGAGATACGTTCAAATGAATATTGAAGACCGTATGTGCAAAATTGCTAATACACTGGGTTTGGCATTTCCCAGAGCTGACGTAGCTCAAACCGGATGTTGTGGTTTGTATTTCGCAGCATATGTGGTGTATAACGCTCATCGAATTATCGACATATCACCATTAGCGGCTCAGATACCTTGAATTGAATATTCAAACTTAAATATGCAAAACTGGATCTATGCTGGTCTTAACCTACATCAGAGCTAACAGAGTGCAAACCGGATGTCGTGTTCTGTATTTGGCAGCAAATGTGGAGTATGATGCGCCCAGCATTGTAGACATATCTCGGATAGCAGCGAAGATACGTGCTATTGAATGTTGAAGCCTGAATATGCAAAGCTGCAACTGCGCTGGATTTCGCACTACCCAGATTTGACATAGCGCAAACCGGATGTCATTCCACGTACTTTGCAGCATATATGGAGTATACCGCGCATGGGGTTGAAGACATTTCTAGAATAGCAGCGGAGATATGTTCAGATGAATATTCATGCTTGAAAATGCAAAAGTGGAAATACGCTGGTCTTGACCTAGGACCGAGTTGACGTAGCGAAAACAGGATATCGTTCCACGTATTTGGCAGCATATGTGTAGTATAACGCGCTCAGAGTTGTACACATGCCTCGAATAACAGCGGCGATACGTTCTATTGAATACTCTAGCCTGAATTTGCAATCCTGCAACTGCGCTGGATTTCGCAGTTACCAGATTTGACGTGGCGCAAACCGTATGTTGTGCGCTGTATTTGGCAGAATATGATCTGCGTAACGCACATCGAATTTTAGACATATCACCAATAGCAGCGGAGATCCGTTCAGATGAATATTCATGCTTGAATATGCAAAATTGGAACAACGCTGGTCTTAAACCATACCAGAGTTGACGTAACACAAACCGAATGTCATGCTCCTTATTGGAAGCATATGTGGAGTATAACGCGCCAAGAATTGTAGACATATCTCGAATGGCAGCGGAGATAGGTTCAGATGAATATTCATGCTTGAATATGCAAAATTGGAACAACGCTGGTCTTAAACCATACCAGAGTTGACGTAACACAAACCGAATGTCATGCTCCTTATTGGAAGCATATGTGGAGTATAACGCGCCAAGAATTGTAGACATATCTCGAATAGCAGCGGAGATATGTTCAGATGAATATTCAAGCTTGAATATGCAAAACTGGAAATACGCTGCTCTGAACCTTGACCAGAGTTGAAATAGCGCAAACTGGATGTCATTCCACGTATTTCGCAGCATATATGGAGTATACCGCGCATCGATTTGTCGGCAAATCTGAAATAGCAATACGTTCAATTGAATATTAAAGCTTGAATATGCTTAAATGTAATTGCATTGGAATTGTCCAGGACCAGAGTTGTCACACCGTAAACAAGAGGATGTGCGCTGTACTTTGCAGCAAATGTGACATATAAGGCGCATCGAATTGTCGACATATCACCAATAGCGGCGGAGATATGTTCAGATAAATATTCAGGCTTGAATATGCAAAACTGAAGATACGCTGGTCTTGATCTAGACCAGAGTTGATAAAGCGCAAACCGGATGTCGTTCCACGTATTTGGC
>NW_025219973.1:22111-25070 GCF_014825855.1 Bombus pyrosoma | reverse complement strand
AAGCTTGGTGTGGGTGTGCCCTTTGACTGATGAACGCGGATTCGTTGTTCACACTTTTCGTCCAGGAAGTGAGGGTAACGATCCGCGATGCTGATTGGTGATGACCCACTCTAATGAACAGAATATGCAGAAGATTCCCACCAACGTAGAGCGGCGGTGGACTTTGCTCCAGATGGGAAGAACAGCCTTTTATGATGGAAATATGTTGGGTTTTTCCCATCTGATGACTGTCCGCTTTCTCCGTGATTCTTAAGAGCGCCTAATAAACTCAAGGATCTTTCCAAAACCCAGCCATAAACTGCAAATACTTCTCGAATTAGAGAATTCTCCAGACATGCAATTAGACTGGTAAACATGTGTGGAGACAATGCAGCTAAAGGCTAATGTCTTTATGGTGGGTCATTGGGTCTGTTGAGAATCGGGATGGCTGTAGGTTGACCGTTGGCGGCCAGGTAGCGAGGGCTGGCGTGCAGATGTCCTGCGCGACGTAACATCCTCCCCCCGTTGAGAGGGCACCGATCAAATTATGTATGTGGATTAGATGGGTGTGTTATCCACCGCCTTTGCTATCCGTGATTGTCCGGATCAAAACTCTGCAAAGGTGTAAATAATTAAATTTTCTATCCATCTCCTTGTAGATTGTAATTTGCCCGTGTTCCGCTGGATGGGGTTGGATCGGCAATGGGAGGAACTGCTAGGCATCTTGGCCTAATCTGTTCGTTGCCGTATGAACTGTGGCCGTTCGGATGATGACGTAGTCGGCAGGGCGACGTTGATGATACGACCGAAGATCCGCAGAGTTGAGGGCTCGTCGTTTACCTCGTGATGCGGATGGTCGTCGTCCTTGTTGTAGCCACGAAATTTCATACTGGAGTTCACGACCCAGAACGTGTCGTGAAACGCATTGATTCTGAAAAGGTTGGTGACTACCTCGGTCCAGGAAGTATCGTCGAATACTTCGTCCCAGGAGGTGTTGTTGAACGTCTCGCTGATTTCGCCAGGGCAAGTGAAATCCGTATGTAGCTGCGTAATGAAGACGTAAAGGTGGTCTGTGGTTGATTGGGGGACAAAACTCCCCCCGCTGACCCATCCATATCGCGCCTTCTTGACGATGTCTTGAGGTTGTATCAGCTTGGCCCCTATATCCGCTAAAGCCAAAATCGGAAACGTTTTACCTTCCGTCTGGTTATGTTTGGATCGGTAGTGGGAAGATCCTGTTGGCATCTCGGTCCGGGATGCTCTTCTTCGCGTGAGTTGTTGCCGCCCGCAGGTGCCGTAGCTGCCAGGGAAATTGATGGAAAGGCCTAAGGGCTGCTGCGTTGAGGGCATGTTTTCCACCTCGTAATCTGGATCATCGTCGTCCTTGTCGTTTCCAAGGCATTTCCAGTTGAAATTCACGATACACGAATTGTTGTGGATCGCCTCGGTCCTGGAAGTGTCGTGGGGCATCTCGTCCCAGGAAGTATCAGGTAACGCCTCGATCCAGGAGGTGTCATTGAAGAGAACTCCGGTGATGCTTGGTAATGATTCGTCGAGCACGACGCGGAGTTTTAGAGTTTTACTCGATGCCTTTATTACGCCGTGGTGAGGTAAATAATATCTGCTATCGTCGGCGTTGTCGGTGCTGATTCTTGACATATGTTCCCGATCCTCGTAATCTTGTAGAACCGATCGATACTCGGATTCAAAACATTTGTCGCGTTGGATTCGGCGGTTGAATTATGCGAGTCGTTTCATCGCTAGCTTGGAGGATCCAAGTGACGGGAGCCGGTCGTTAAATGGAAGGGCGACGATGTATCGTCCTTCGCTGGTGCGTCGAACGTGAGCTCTGAGATGTTCCTCACATCGTCGCTCTGCTTCGGATATATGTCGGATCGGAGGTCCTTCGTCGATTGTCTTGGAAGCTTCCAGTGGGGCATGACTGTCTCCGATGAGTTCCATGAATCGCGTGTCAACTACAAGATGTGCGTCTGAGATAGCGTCTGGATGAACGTTGTTTTCTTTTTCGAGATCCTCTAATTCCTTTTGAATAGAGTTTGTTCTGTTCCACGTTTCGTCGACTGTTTTGTGGCAAGACATTAAGAGGGGTTTGTCTTCCTTGCATTGTGTTTCCGAAACATCAGAACCTTGGAAATATTGTGCCTTCTTTGGACCTTCTCGTTCTCGTCTCGACTGTGGGAGAGTGAAGGAGGTCATGGTTGGTGAAGGGACGTTCGGCGTCGTGGAGTTTGTAAATGGGACTTGGTTTTCCATTGGAGGATGTTCCGACGTTGTTGGAGCCATGGGTGACTCCCGGAACAAGATGGTGGTCAGAGACTTGTCCGATGTAGCGCTCTGTGGGCTTGGTGGACAAGTGTTGAGATCCTGTAATTCCTTTTGAACAGAGTTTGTTCTGTTCCACGTGCCGTCGACTGTTTTGTGGCAAGACATTAAGAGAGGTTTGTCTTCCTTGCAGTGTGTTTCCGAAACATCAGAACCTTGGAAATATTGTGCCTTCTTTGGACCTTCTCGTTCTCGTCTCGACTGTGGGAGCGTGAAGGAAGTCATGGTTGGTGAAGGGACGTTCGGCGTCGTGGAGTCTGTGAATGGGACTTGCCTTTCCATAGGGGGATGTTCCGGAGTTGTTGGAACCAAGGGTGACTCCCGAAACAAGGTGGTGGTCAGAGACTTGTCCGATGTAGCGCTCTGTGGGCTTGGTGGACAAGTGTTGAGATCCGATGTGGTGTTCGGAAAACCATCGCAATTACTTGATTGATCAACCTTGCATGATACAGTGAAATCAATGAGTAAATCGTTTTGTTTCGGGTCACTTGGCGGTGTGGTCCGTCTCGGCGATAATATAATATGCGACGGTTTGTCGCCTGGGAAGGGTTCATCCTTCTGTTGATCCCGAGAATTTTGCGCGATTGTCTGATTCAAGGCGTTTGATGGCGTTGAATCAGATGGTTGCGCTGCTGAC
>NW_025219973.1:18906-21611 GCF_014825855.1 Bombus pyrosoma | reverse complement strand
ACGATATGTCGTAGTGCTACTTAACGTTATACGTTATATCGTAATACTGTATAGCGTCATACGTTGTAACGTAATACTACATAGCGTTATACGCTGTAACGTAATATTACATAACATTATACGTTATATCGTAACACTACATATCGTTATACGTTATATCGTAATACTATATAGCGTCATACGTTGTAACGTAATACTACATAACGTTACACGATATATCGTAATACTACATAACGTTATACGTTATAACGTAATGCTACATAACGTTATACGTTATGTGGGAATACTACATATCGTTATACGTTATGTCGCAATACCATATAGCGTTGTACGTTATAACGTAGTACCATATAGCGTTATACGTTATATCGTAGTGCTACATAACGTTATACGTTATATCGTAATACCACATATCGTTATACGTTATAACGAAATGCTACAAAACGTTATACGATATGTCGTAGTGCTACATAACGTTATACGTTATATCGTATACTATATAGCGTCATACGTTGTAACGTAATACTACATAGCGTTATACGTTATACCGTAATACTACATAACGTTATACGTTATATCGTAATACTATACAACGTTATACGTTATATCGTAATGACACATAACGTTGTACGCTATAACGTATTACCATATATCGTTATACGTTATTCGTAATACTACATAACGTTATACGTTATATCGTAATACTATATAACGTTATACGTAGTATCGTAATACCGTATGCCGTTATACGTTATATCGTAATACTACATACCGTTATACGTTATATCATAATACCATATGTCGTTATACGTTCTAACGTAATGCTACATAACGTTATACGTAATGTCGTTATACCGTATATCGTTATACGTTATGTCGTAATACCATATAACGTTTTACGTTATAACGTAGTACAATATAGCGTTATAAGTTATATCATAATACTACATATCGTTATACGTTATATCGTAATACTATATAACGTTGTACGTTGTAACGTAGTCCTACAGAACGCTATCCGTTATACCGTAATGTTACATAACCTTATACATTATATCGTAATACTATATAACGTTATACGCTATAACGTAATGCTACATAACGTTATACGTTATATCGTAATGCTACATAATGTTATACGTTATATCGTTATACCATATATCGTTATACGTCATGACGTAATGATACGTAACTTTATACGTTATATCGTCATGTTACATAACGATATACGTCATATCGTAATACTATATAACGTTATACGCTATAAGGTAATACTTCATAGCGTTAATAGTTATAACGTAATAGTACATAACGTTTTACGTTATATCTTAATACTACATATCGTTATACCGTATATCGTAATGCTACATAACGTTATACCTTATATCATAATGCTACATAACGTTATACGTCATATCGCAATGCTACATATCGTTATACGTTATAACGTTATGCTACATACCGCTATACGTTATAACATATTACCTTATAAGGTTACACGTCATAACGTTATTCTATATAAAGTTGTACGTTATAACGTATTACTTTATAACGTTATACGTTATATCGTATACCATATATCGTTATACGTTATAACGTAATGCTACATAACGTTATACGTTATGTCGTAATGATACATAATGTTATACGTTATATCGTAATACTATTTAGCGTCATACTTTGTAACGTAATACTACATAACGTTATACTTTATATCGTCCTACTACATATCGTCATACGTTATATCGTAATACTATATAACGTTATTCGTTATATCTTAATACTATATAACGTTATACGACATATCGTAATACTACATATTGTTATACGTTATTTGGTAGTACTATATAACGTTATACGTTGTAACGTAGTACTACATAACGTTATACGTTATATCGTAATACTATATAACGTTATACGCTATAAGGTAATACTACATAGCGTTAATCGTTATAACGTAATAGTACATAACGCTTTACGTTATATCGTAACACTACATATCGTTATACGTTATATCGTAATACCATATAACGTTATACGTTATATCGTAATACTCTATAACGTTTTACGTTATAACGTAACACTACATAACGTTATATGTTATATCGTAATACTATATAACGTTATACGCTATAAGGTAATACTACATATCGTTAATCGTTATAACGTAATAGTACATAACACTTTACGTTATATCGTAACACTACATATCGTTATACGTTATATCGTAATACCATGTAACGTTATACGTTATATCGTAATACTATATAACGTTTTACGTTATAACGTAACACTACATAACGTTATACGTTATAACGTAATACTACATATCGTTATACGTTATATCGTAATACTATATAGCGTCATACGATATATCGTAATACTACATTACGTTATACGCTGTAACGTAATGCTACATAACGTTATACGTTATATCGTAAGACTATATGGCGTCATACGTTATATCGTAGTGCTACATAACGTTATACGTTATATCGTAATGCTACATACCGTTATACGTTATATCATAATACCATATATAGTTATACGTTATAACGTAATGCTACATAACGTTATTCGTTATATCGTAATGCTACATAACGTTATACGTTATAACGAGTTACCATATAACGTTATACGTTATAACGAGTTACCATATAACGTTATACGTTATATCGTAATACTACATAAGGTTATACGTTGCA
>NW_025219973.1:15759-18406 GCF_014825855.1 Bombus pyrosoma | reverse complement strand
ATGTAGTATTAGGATAAAACGTATATCGTCATATAGCAATACGATATAACGTATAACGTTATGTGGTGTTACGATATGACGTATAACGTTACACAGTATTACGTTATAACGTATAACGTTATGTGGTATTACGATATAACGTATAACGTCATATAGCAATACAATATAACGTATAACGTTATGTGGTGTTACGATATGACGTATAACGTTAGATAGTATTACGTTATAACGTATAACATCTTGTGGTGTTACTATATGACGTATTACGTTATATAGAATTACGTTATAACGTATATCGTTATGTGGTATTATGATATGACGTATAACGTAATGTAGTATTGGGATATAACGTATATCGTTATATAGCAATACGATATAGCGTATAACGTTATGTGGTACTACGATATAACCTATAACGTTATATAGTATTACGATATAACGTATAACGTCATATAGCAATACGATATAACGTACAACGTTATGTGTTGTTACGATATTACATATAACGTAACATAGCATTACGTTATAACGTATAACGTTACATAGCATTACGTTATAACGTATAACGTTATGTGGAATTACGATATGACGTATAACGTAATGTAGTATTAGGAAATAACATATATCGTCATATAGCAATACGATATAACGTATAACGTTATGTGGTATTACGATGTAACGTATATCGTTATATAGTATTACGTTATAACATATAACGTTATGTGGTGTTACGATGTAACGTATAACGTTGTGTGGTATTACGATTTAACGTATAACGTTATGTGGTATTACGATATGACGTATATCGTAATGTAGTATTAGGATATAACGTATATCGTCATATAGCAATACGATATAACGTATACCGTTATGTGGTATTACGATATAACGTATAACGTTATGTGGTGTTACGATGTGACGTATAACGTTATATAGAATTACATTATAGCGTATAACGTTTTGTGGCATTACGTTATGACTTATAACGTAATGTAGTATTAGGATACAACGTATAACGTTATGTGGTATTACGATATAACGTATAACGTCATACAGCAATACGATATAACGTATAACGTAAAGTGGTGTTACTATATCACGTATAACGTTACATAGTATTACGTTATAACGTATCACGTTATGTGGTATTACGATATAACGTATAACGTCATATAGCAATACGATATAACGTATAACATTATGTGGTACTACGATATAACGTATAACGTTATGTGGTGTTACGATATAGCGTATAACGTCATATAGCAATACGATATAACGTATACCGTTATGTGTTATTACGATGTATCGTATAACGTTATGTGTTACTTCGATATAACGTATAACGTTATGTGGTGTTACGATATGACGTATAACGTTACACATTATTACGTTATAACGTATAACGTTATGTGGTATTACGATATAACGTATAACGTCATATAGCAATACGATATAACGTATAACGTTATGTGGTGTTACGATATGACGTATAACGTTAGATAGTATTACGTTATAACGTATAACATCTTGTGGTGTTACTATATGACGTATTACGTTATATAGAATTACGTTATAACGTATATCGTTATGTGGTATTATGATATGACGTATAACGTAATGTAGTATTGGGATATAACGTATATCGTTATATAGCAATACGATATAGCGTATAACGTTATGTGGTACTACGATATAACGTATAACGTTATGTAGTTTTAGGATATAACGTATAACGTTATGTGGTACTACAATATAACGTATAACGTTATGTAATGTTACGATATGACGTATAACGTTATACAGTATTACGATATAACGTATAACGTCATATAGCAATACGCTATAACGTTTAACGTTATGTGGTGTTACGATATGACATATAACGTTACATAGTATTACGCTATAACGAATAACGGTATGTGGTAGTACGATATGACGTATAACGTAATGTAGCTTTAGGATATAACGTATAACGTTATGTGGTATTACGATATGACGTATAACGTAATGTAGTATTGGGATATAACGTATATCGTTATATAGCAATACGATATAGCGTATAACGTTATGTGGTACAACGATATAACGTATAACGTTATGTGGTGTTACGATATGACGTATAACGTCATATAGCAATACGATATAACGTATAACGTTATGTGTTGTTACGATATGACATATAACGTAACATAGCATTACGTTATAACGTATAACGTTACATAGCATTACGTTATAACGTATAACGTTATGTGGTATTACGATATGACGTATAACGTAATGTAGTATTAGGAAATAACTTATATCGTCATATAGCAATACGATATAACGTTTAACGTTATGTGGTATTACGATGTAACGTATATCGTTATATAGTATTACGTTATAACGTATAACGTTATGTGGTGTTACGATGTAACGTATAACGTTATGTGGTACTACGATATAACGTATAACGTTATGTGGTGTTACGATATGACGTCTAACGTTATATAGTATTACGATATGACGTATAACGTCATATAGCAATTCGATATAACGTTTAACGTTATGTGGTGTTACGATATGACATATAACGTTACACAGTATTACGTTATAACGTATAACGTTATGTGGTGTTACTATATGACGTATTACGTTATATAGA